>NC_054557.1:18422068-18499568 GCF_017654505.1 Polyodon spathula | reverse complement strand
TCTCGGTGTATTGATGGTTGTATTGATGGTTGTATTGATCAGTGTATTGATGGTTGTATTGATGGTTGTATTGATCAGTGTATTGATGGTTGTATTGATCAGTGTATGGATGGTGTCTCAGTGTATTGATCAGTGTATTGATGGTGTCTCGGTGTATTGATGGTTGTATTGATGGTTGTATTGATCAGTGTATTGATGGTTGTATTGATCAGTGTATGGACGGTGTCTCAGTGTATTGATGGTTGTATTGATGGTTGTATTGATCAGTGTATTAATGGTGTATTGATCAGTGTATGGATGGTGTCTCGGTGTATTGATGGTTGTATTGATCAGTGTATGGATGGTGTCTCAGTGCAGTGACTGTACCTGGCAGGCGTCCTTGCCCCCCTCCAGGTACCCCGCACAGACCATGGTGCTGGTGATCTGCCCCGGGTATGAGTTCTCACAGACCTCATCGCTGAGAATGGGAAGATCCACACACTGCAGGTTAAATGGGTTGAACACTGGAGCAGAGGGAGAGAGAGGAGGAGGAGGATGAAGATTATTATACTGTGCTGTGCTTTTATAAGGGTTAGTTTTTTATATGCTTTACCTTTACCTTTAGTCTGTTTTTTATATGCTTTACCAGACCTCTCTGTGCTTTACAATGCTTCCCTATACTTTACCAGATCTCTCTGTGCTTTACAATGCTTCCCTATGCTTTACCAGACCTCTCTGTGCTTTACAATGCTTCCCTATGCTTTACCAGACCTCTCTGTGCTTTACAATGCTTCCCTATGCTTTACCAGACCTCTCTGTGCTTTACAATGCTTCCCTATGCTTTACCAGACCTCTCTGTGCTTTACAATGCTTCCCTATGCTTGACCAGACCTCTCTGTGCTTTACAATGCTTCCCTATGCTTTACCAGACTTCTCTGTGCTTTATAATAACTACCTAGGCTTTTCCCACTATGCTTGATTACACTTCGAATGGTCTAAGAGAACACGAAACTACCTTGATGGATCCCACTATGCTTGGTGATACGAACACTATGTGAAACGAAAGTTAGCTTTTGCAAAAATCGACGTGGGGCGTGACACCCCCCACCCCCGGCATGGGGGTCGGTGATGATATTGCCCCAGCCGGACACCACACACATCTCCCCCGCGTTGGGGCAGGTCCGGGCCAGGGGGATGGGCCGGACGAACTCGTTGATGGTGGCAGGGTGCGAGAGCTTCATCAGCATGATGTCGTGGTCCAGGGTCTGGTAGTCGTAGCTGGGGTGCCAGTAGATGGCGTCCACAGTCGTGAACTGCTCTGTACCCTCGTGCTGCCAGATGTGATGGTCCCCCAGGACTGCGAACTGGGAATAGGGGCTGCGCAGGAGGGGGGGGGGGGTATCTGTTATTAAACTAAGCTGTACAATGCTCCCTTATGCTTTACCAGACCTCTCTGTGCCTTATAATGCTTCCCTATGCTTTACCAGACCTCTTTGTGCTTTACAATGCTTCCCTATGCTTTACCAGACCTCTCTGTGCTTTATAATGCTTCACTGTGCTTTACCAGACCTCTCTGTGCTTTACAATGCTTCCCTATGCTTTACCAGACCTCTCTGTGCTTTATAATGCTTCCCTATGCTTTACCAGACCTCTCTGTGCTTTATAATGCTTCACTGTGCTTTACCATTGGTTGTGAGTAAAACACCTAACTAGCAATCAGTCAGTAAATCCGTTATTAAACTGAGCGTAGGGGCCAGCTGTACTCACTTCTGCCAGCAGTGGGCAGCAGAGATGACCCACTGGTCATTGATGAGGGAGCCCCCGCAGTAATGGTACCCAATGTTGAGGGAGACCTGCCAGGGCTGGGAGTGGGGGCGACACTCGTACCCCCCGATAATCCGCTCATCTTCGATGGGGGCTGCAGCTGCACCCAGCGCAGAGAGAGAGAGAGAGAGAGAGGGAGAGAGAGAGAGAGAGAGAGAGAGAGAGAGAGAGAGAGAGAGTGACTTGTTGCAGCAGCAGTTGTTGATGATGCAGAGTTCCCCCCCCTGGTCTCTGTAAGTCTCTTTGGATAAAAGCGTCTGCTGAATGACTCATTCATAAAAAATAATGTAAAAGCATGCGTGGAAAGACTACCAAGAAAACCCCAGACTGGTAGACTTTTCTAAAGGCTGTCTGCAGTGTGAATAATTGGAGTGAGATCATGTTACCTGCAGCTCCGAGAAGCAGGAGAACGATAAACGTCTTCATGTTTTGTGTGTTCAAAGTTTTCTTCTCTCCGAGCTGCAGACCGGCGCTCCAGGGAGGGTATTTATACCTGCAGCCCCCAGATCTCTCGAGCTGGGGCTCGCTTTCTCTGTCCCAGGTTAATGAGTAAGTGTTCCTGTGATCTTGCACAGGTGCTGTGACCCCCCCCCCCCCTTCCCCCTCAGACAGGTTGAGATATTAACAGGAAGATTGCAATATTAACATTGGCAGGACATTCAGGTTCCACAGCCAGTCAAACTGTTCAAGCTATTTTGTTCAATTGTATTTACAGTTTTGCTGCAGTAATTCCAATGATTTATTTATGTATTTGTTTATTATGTCTATATTAATTTATTAGCATCATAAGAACATAAGAACCTAAGAAAGTTTACAAATGAGAGGAGGCCATGCGGCCCATCTTGCTCGTTTGGTTGTCGGTAGCTTATTGATCCCAGAATCTCATCAAGCAGCTTCTTGAAGGATCCCAGGGTGTCAGCTTCAACAACATTACTGGGGAGTTGATTCCAGACCCTCACGATTCTCTGTGTAAAAAAGTGCCTCCTATTTACTGTTCTGAATGCCCCTTTGTCTAATCTCCATTTGTGACCCCTGGTCCTTGTTTCTTTTTTCAGGTCGAAAAAGTCCCTTTGGTCAACACTGTCAATACCTTTTAGGATTTTGAATGCTTGAATCAGTAGTCTTCTTTCTTCCAGTCTGAATAGATTCAATTCTTTTAGCCTGTCTGCACATGACATGCCTTTTAAGCCCGGAATAATTCTGGTCGCTCTTCTTTGCACTCTTTCTAGAGCAGCAATATCTTTTTTATAGCGAGGTGACCAGAACTGCACACAATATTCAAGATGAGGTCTTACTAGTGCATTGTACAGTTTTAACATTACTTCCCTTGATTTAAATTCAACACTTTTCACAATGTATCCGAGCATCTTGTTAGCCTTTTTTATAGCTTCCCCACATTGTCTAGATGAGTCAACAAAAACTCCTAGGTCTTTTCATAGATTCCTTCTCCAATTTCAGTATCTCCCATGTGATATTTATAATGCATATTTCTATTTCCTGCGTGCAGTACCTTACACTTTTCTCTATTAAATGTCATTTGCCATGTGTCTGCCCAGTTCTGAATGCTGTCTAGATCATTTCTGGTTATTATATAAGTTGACCAGTGAGTTGGAAAGTGTATAGATTTACCGCATTTTCTTGGTAAATCCAAATAATATTTTAAATGAATGTGTTAATTGATAAATGTGTTAATGTGGACTGCTTGACTCTTTTAGTTTCAACAACACAGATGGCTGAAGGTCAGTTGGTGTTTTTTTTTATCAATCCAGATAACTGTGAGATGGACCCACTTGGTGTAATTCACTCAAGATTGGTGCCCTGTCATGAAAAGGTGTTTCCTTTGAAACAGAGCACACGAGATAGCCAGTGACCGAGCCTGATCACACGTTAACTTTGAAGGGGCTGCTCCACCCCTCGAAATATAAATAGCTGAGAGGGAGGGCTGAGTGAGTTGGGAGATCACATTGAAGAAGAAGAAGAAGAAGAAGAAGAAGAAGAAGAAGAAGATGAAATCACTAGTTGCCTTGGTGCTTTTTGGAGTGGCAGGTGACTGGAGATGTTATATTGGCAGAGAGAAAGACAGAAGATGGAGAGAGGCTTTTCCACAAGAGTACCACTCAGAGACGAGGGTTCAATTCCAATTCCATTGTAAAATCAATTTCTAAAATCAAATGTCCAATTCCATCGAAGGAATTGGAAATGTAACATGACAGAATTGCAATTTTGATCAGCGATGCATTGGAATTAAAACAAAGGAATAGGAACTGGAATGGGGAATTGATTTGAAATTGCAATTGGAATTGATTTTAAATTGGAATTGTATTTGATATTAATTTTGAATTGGAATTGATTTTAAATTGGAATTGATTTTAATTTTGAATTGTAATTGATTTGAAATTGGAATTGGAATTTATTTGGAATTGGAATTGTAATTGATTTTAAATTGTAATTGTAATTGCTTTTAATTTTGAATTGGAATTGATTTAAAACAGTAATTGATTTTAAATTGGAATTGGAATTGATTTGGAATTGGAATTGGAATTGGTATTATAGATGGAATTGCAGATGCAGTCTGGTGTTTATTAGCCTGTGTATTTCAGTGGCCGCTGCCCTGCCTGGGGAGAAGATCGTTGGGGGGTATGAATGCAAACCCAACTCCAAGCCCTACCAGGCCTCTCTCAACTATGGGTACCACTTCTGCGGGGGGGTCCTGATCAACGACCAGTGGGTGCTCTCCGTCGCCCACTGCTGGTACAAGTAAGTCGCACACCCGTGCACGCACACGCACACGCTTCACCAGGTAAAGTAATCACATTGAAGTTGTTTGCTTGTTTTTGGTTTTTATACACATGACACAAAACACTAAAGTTAAACGTTAAACATTCATAATAATAATAATATAATAATAATAATAATAATAATAATAAAAATATTCAATTTACAAAGTGTTTTTTACATACCATAGTTCTTGTCTTCTTGTGTGTGTGTGTGTTAATTGGCCCCAGGTCTGATAGTGTGTGTGCTTCCCCCCCACCAGCCCCTACTCCATGCAGATAGTCCTGGGGGAGCACAACCTGCGTATGGTCGAGGGCACGGAGCAGGTAATGAAGACCGACACCATCGTGTGGCACCCCAGCTACGACTACCAGACCCTGGACCACGACATCATGCTAATCAAGCTGTACCACCCCGTCAGCGTGAACAGCTTCGTGAGGCCGGTCAGCCTGCCCCACGGCTGCCCCTCCGCGGGCATGGAATGTGTGGTGTCAGGCTGGGGTAACACACTCTCCTCCGGAGGTAGGGGTACCAGCGCGAGCGCATCTGGGAACTTGGGCAACACTTCCTTGTGCTTTACCATGCATCTCTGTGATGTACAATGCTTTACTGTGCTTTACCACACCTCTCTGTGCTTTACAATGCTTCCCTATGCTTTACCAGACCTCTCTGTGCTTTACAATGCTTCTCTATGCTTTACCACACCTCTCTGTGCTTTACAATGCTTCCCTATGCTTTACCAGACCTCTCTGTGCTTTACAATGCTTCCCTATGCTTTACCAGACCTCTCTGTGCTTTACAATGCTTCCCTATGCTTTACCAGACCTCTCTGTCCTTTATAATGCTTCCCTATGCTTTACCAGACCTCTCTGTGCTTTACAATGCTTCCCTATGCTTTACCAGACCTCTCTGTGCTTTACAATGCTTCCCTATGCTTTACCACACCTCTCTGTGGTTTACATTGGCTGCCTGTGCTTTACCATGCTTTCACTGTGATTTAATACACTGCCCATTTACTATGGGAACCTTTTTCTAAGGGCTGGTTGTTTCATAGTCATATTGAAAGGGTCCCTCCCCCTCCCTGTCTCCTGCGCAGTGTACCTGCCTCTCTCCCTGCAGTGCCTGGATTTGCCTATCCTGACTCAGGCGGAGTGTGACACCGCCTACCCCGGCATGATAACCAGCACCATGCTCTGTGCTGGATTCCTGGAGGGGGGCAAGGACGCCTGCAACGTAGGTACCAGGGGCAGCGAGTCACTGTGTAGGGAAAGAACTACAGCTCCCATCATGCCTCACCGGTGCCACCTGCGAGGAGGCATGCTGGGATCTGGAGTCCTAACTATGCCTGTTACTCCTGTGTATCGATGTATCGCAGAGGTCTGTGTCATTTGCATTGTGACACAAGACACAAGACCACAAGCATATATATATATATATATATATATATATATATATATATATATATATATATATATTGTGTGTGTGTGTGTGTGTGTGTGTGTGTCAGTGGCTTCGTTTGGGTTTGGTTCCGCAGTCCTAGTCAATGCATTGTTGCTGTCGTCTTCAACCTTATTGAAGCAGTAAGTAGTTTGCAACAGAAATTCCTCGGCTCTTTATCATTACATCAGGAGGACTGACGGAGTGAATCAGACAGCTGTGGGCGGGAGATGGGAGTCATGTGACTCAGCTTGCCTCCTATGTGTGATCACTGTTCATGGCTCGTTGTGTTTGACTTTCAGGGTGACTCCGGCAGCCCGCTGGTGTGTAATAACGAGGTTCACGGGCTGGTTTCATGGGGTAACGGCTGTGCTCAGCAGCACTACCCCGGAGTCTACACCAAGATCTGCTCCCTGCTCCCCTGGATCGAGAGCACCATGGCGTTGAACTGAGGGGCGGGAGGGGGTACCCAGATCCAGCGATCAGAGACAACCAACGAGGGCAAGACCATCATCAATATCATCATCATCATCATCATCATCATCACCATAGCAATGATATGACAGCGGGATCGTCTGAACCGCGTGGCATTAACCAATAAATTGGTTTCTTACCACTAAGAATGGTACCTTTTTATATGTGTTGTTGGTGTGTGTGTGTGTGTGTGTGTCACTGTGAGTGTGTATCTCTGTTTCTTTGTGTGTGCACACACCACACACCACAACAACAGTGTGTCGGATTGTGTGTGAGTGTGTCTGGATGTGCACGTAGAGACTGTTTGTTTGTGTGGACACACACACGGACACCTGTGTGTGAGTGTGTACTGGATGTGTGACATACATCTGTGTGTGTGTGTGTGTGTGTGAGTGTGAGTCTGTGTGTGTGTGTGTGTGAGTGTGAGTCTGTCTCTGGATGTGTGTGTGTGTGTGTGTGTGTGTGTGTGTCTCTGGATGTGTGTGTGTATCTCTGTTTGTGTGTGTGTGTGTGTGAGTGTGAGTGTGAGTCTGTCTCTGGATGTGTGCGTGTATCTCTGTTTGTGTGTGTGTGTGTGTGTGTGTGAGTGTGTCTCTGTCAGACCTCACATAGAGACAACTATGTGTGTGTGTGTGTGTGTGTGTGTGTGTGTGTGTGTGTGTGTGTGTGTGTGTGTGTGTGTGTGTGTGTGTGTGTGTTTGTGTGTGTGTGTCTGTGTGTGTGTGTCTGTGTGTGAGTGTGTGTGTGTGTGAGTGTGAGTGTGTCTCTGTTTGTGTGTGTGAGTGTGAGTGTGTGAGTGTGAGTGTGTCTCTGGATGTGTGCGTGTATCTCTGTTTGTTTGTGTGTGTGTGTGTGAGTGTGTCTCCGGATGTGTGCGTGTGTGTGTGTCTCTGGATGTGTGCGTGTATCTCTGTTTGTTTGTGTATGTGTGTGCGTGAGTGTGAGTTTGTCTCTGGATGTGGGTGTGTATCTCTGTTTGTGTGTGTGTGTCTGTGTGTGTGTGTGTGTGAGAGTGTGAGTGTGTCTCTGGATGTGTGCGTGTATCTCTGTTTGTGTGTGTGTGTGTGTGTGCGTGTGCGTGTATCTCTGTTTGTGTGTGTGTGTGTGCGTGTATCTCTGTGTGTGTGTGTGTGTGTGTGTGTGTATGTGTGTGTGTTTGTGTGTGTGTGTGTGCGTGTATCTCTGTTTGTGTCTGTGTGTGTGTGTGCGTGTATCTCTGTTTGTGTGTGTGTGTGTGCGTGTTTGTCTCTGGGATTCAGGCGCACACGGGTACAGAAGCCTTGATATCTCCGAACCTTATTGAGTATCAATATCAGAACATTTCTAAATAATATTGCTTAATATTACCAACTAATATGTGAAAATGTGTGGGAGGAAAACCTCCAACCTCCAAAAAATCCCCATAGAACAAGTAGTTTAATATCAGATGATATTTAATATAATTTCACACTTGTACTGTTTAAGGGGTAATCATGTGTAATCACACTGTGCTGCAGCTCTTAGGAATTCACATCCTAGAGCCTTCATCAGTGTTATTGAAACTAGAAGAGTCCGAGTCAAGCAGACCAGCATTTGGGCTCCAGTGCCTTCATCAGTGTTATTGAAACTAGAAGAGACCGAGTCAAGCAGACCAGCGTTTGGGCTCTAGTGCCTTCATCAGTGTTATTGAAACTAGAAAACTGAGTCAAGCAGACCAGCATTTGGGCTCTAGTGCCTTCATCAGTGTTATTGAAACTAGAAGAGAGCGAGTCAAGCAGACCAGCATTTGGGCTCTAGTGCCTTCATCAGTGTTATTGAAACTAGAAGAGAGCGAGTCAGCAGACCAGCATTTGGGCTCCAGTGCCTTCATCAGTGTTATTGAAACTAGAAAAGATCGAGTCAAGCAGACCAGCGTTTGGGCTCTAGTGCCTTCATCAGTGTTATTGAAACTAGAAGAGATCGAGTCAAGCAGACCAGCGTTTGGGCTCTAGTGCCTTCATCAGTGTTATTGAAACTAGAAGAGACCGAGTCAAGCAGACCAGCGTTTGGGCTCTAGTGCCTTCATCAGTGTTATTGAAACTAGAAGAGACTGAGTCAAGCAGACCAGCGTTTGGGCTCTAGTGCCTTCATCAGTGTTATTGAAACTAGAAGAGACCGAGTCAAGCAGACCAGCATTTGGGCTCTAGTGCCTTCATCAGTGTTATTGAAACTAGAAGAGAGCGAGTCAAGCAGACCAGCATTTGGGCTCCAGTGCCTTCATCAGTGTTACTGAAACTAGAAGAGATCGAGTCAAGCAGACCAGCGTTTGGGCTCTAGTGCCTTCATCAGTGTTATTGAAACTAGAAGAGAGCGAGTCAGCAGACCAGCATTTGGGCTCCAGTGCCTTCATCAGTGTTACTGAAACTAGAAAAGATCGAGTCAAGCAGACCAGCGTTTGGGCTCTAGTGCCTTCATCAGTGTTATTGAAACTAGAAGAGAGCGAGTCAAGCAGAGCAGCAGTAAAGACAGGGGCAGTGTTTCTCTAGCTCAGTGTATTTTTTATTGTATCGAGTTCCTGCCTCAGTTCCTGGCGATGGTTTCCGTCACCCAGTCGTTGTAGCGGCACACCTTGGCGTAGACCCCCGGGAAGTCTGGGACGGCACAGCCGTACCCCCAGGAGACCACGCCCTGCAGCTCCCCGTCACAGACCACCGGACCCCCAGAATCACCCTGAAATGCGCAGTTTTGAAAAAGAAAAGAAAACCTTTTTTTCTTTTTTTTTTTGCATGTAGCACGTTTTGAAATTGTGTTAGACCGCTATTCCTGTACTCTGTTTAAAACTGACCAGCATCTTTTTGAATTTATTTTTTCGTTCAGTTCTCTGGTTTGCTTGCAGATTACAGAACCGTGCAACAGTTTCCATTACGCTTCTCTCATTACTGTGTGTTTGCATAGCAGCTAAATACATGTGTGCCGACACCTCATTGCATTGCAACGTGGAAATCTTTTTGCACGATACCTGTAATATAATGGTATCAGAAAATTTACCAAGTCAGTCACAGAACAGGGGGGGGGGGGGGGGGGGGGGGGGGGGGGGGGGGGGGGGTTGGCTCCTACCGGGCACGAGTCCTCCTTGCCCCCCTCCAGGAAGCCAGCGCAGAACATGTTGTCGGTGATCAAGCTTCCATACGACCCCCGACACTCAACGTCGCTCAGGATCGGGGCGTCCAAGCACTGCAGACGAGACGCGTAGTTCACTGAGAGGAAAACAAAACACAAGCGACCGTGAGCGCTGGTGTTTGGATTTGATGAACATGCTTCGGTTCAGAGCGCTTTCTCTGCACGCTTTGTTAGAAAGAAACACACTGTCGACAGCGTGGGGTTACAGATTAACAAAGGGCTCTATAATAAGACTGCTGCTGCTGAAGCATTCACCTCCGCTGGTGATAAGGTTTCCCCAGCCGGAGATCAGACACGGGGTCCCTGCCGGCGCGCAGCTGGAGGCCAGTCTGATGGGCTGCACGTACTGGTTGAACTGGGCGGGCCGCTGCAGCTTGATCAGCATGAAGTCGTTGTCAGTGGTGCCCTCGTCGTAACCAGGGTGATTGATCGCCTTGGCAACGGGTATGTGCTGCTCCGTCCCCTCGGAGCTGGAGATATCGTGCTCTCCCAGGTGAACTGTCAACCGACTGGGGCTGGGAGGAGGAGAGGAGAGGAGAGCAGGAGAGGGGAGGAGAGGAGGAGAGAGGAGGAGAGGAGAGGAGAGAGGAGGGGAGAGGAGAGAGGAGGAGAGAAGAGGAGAGGAGAGAGGAGGGGAGAAGGGAGGAGGGAGAGAAGGGAGGATAGAGGGAGGAGAGCAGAAAAGAGAATAGAGGGAAGAGAGGAGAGATGAGTTTCGACTAGAAGTCTTTCTCTGTGTCTTCAATGTAAATTCAACGACAAAGCCTTTCAGTTGCAGTAGGAATGTACCGTTCCTCGCCGCTCTGTCGAGGAGTGTGTGACTGACTGAAGTAGACTTACTGCATGGAGCAGTGAGCAGCGGACACCGCCCACCACTCACTGATGAGGGACGCCCCGCACCAGCGGTTCCCGCTGTCATAGGTCAGGTACACCTGCCAGGGCTGGGAGTGGGGTCTGCATTCGTACCCCCCAATTATCTTGTCATCGTCGCTGGGGAGGGAAGCCACTGAGGAGAGAGGAATCACTAAATACTGAGCAGATGGACACTTTCTGACATTCACTTTCCTTTTTAAAGTCTTGCACAGTCGTTTAGAGCCCACCCCCCATGCTTTCCACATAGTTATACTACCCACCTACTAATGGTGACCTTGTTTTTTAATATGCTTTACAATGCTTCCCTATGCTTTACCAGACCTCTCTGTGCTTTACAATGCTTCCCTATGCTTTACCAGACCTCTCTGTGCTTTACAATGCTTCCCTATGCTTTACCAGACCTCTCTGTGCTTTACAATGCTTCCCTATGCTTTACCAGACCTCTCTGTGCTTTACAATGCTTCCCTATGCTTTACCAGACCTCTCTGTGCTTTACAATGCTTCCCTATGCTTTACCAGACCTCTCTGTGCTTTACAATGCTTCCCTATGCTTTACCAGACCTCTCTGTGCTTTACAATGCTTCCCTCTGCTTTACCAGACCTCTCTGTGCTTTACAATGCTTCCCTGTGCTTTACCAGACCTCTCTGTGCTTTACAATGCTTCCCTATGCTTTACCAGACCTCTCTGTGCTTTACAATGCTTCCCTATGCTTTACCAGACCTCTCTGTGCTTTACAATGCTTCCCTATGCTTTACCAGACCTCTCTGTGCTTTACAATGCTTCCCTATGCTTTACCAGACCTCTCTGTGCTTTACAATGCTTCCCTGTGCTTTACCAGACCTCTCTGTGCTTTATTACACTTTGCTGCGCTTTGTACCTCTTTAGCTCTCATGCCCCACGTTTCAAATTCAAAGTTAATTAAAGTCTTTATCTTTTAGCCGATGAGTCTAGGTTACACCTGCACTCCTCTCCACAGCCCCTGTGTAACTTCCATAGCGCGAATAAGCAAAGGGAAGCGGTGTCTATAGTTACCCGCGCAGCCGAACAGCAATGCCAGGAGAATAAGCTTCATGATTCTGTGCCTTCTGTGCGCCGAGATCGCTTTTATATCCCCTCCGCGCATCGTCAATCATAGCGCTGGGAAACGACCTGTCCGGATCACTTGTGCACGTGTTATGCACTTTGTGAACGATTAACTTTGAGGTTGTTTTTTTAAAAGACACGTGTCAGAATGTCATGCTAGTCTGGGTGCTCTGCTATGCGATCAGTTATATTAGATCCGTCTTTATTGTGTTTTAGAACAAGTGTACAGGGCCTTATCGAGCGCTATATTCTGCAGTTTTGAAGACTGACTTTGGATTCGGTTTTAATTCTGCAAACTGTGTTGTTGTTGTTTGAAATCTTTTGCTGAATTGCGTTTCCTGTCACGTTTCACGCAGCTCTGTGCGTGGGTAGCATTTACATTTCATTTTGCTGTCGGGTCGTTAACAGGGAATTTTACACTCTGCTACATCACGTATCAGATTTAAAAGCACGTCCTGTATTACAGAACATGTGTCGTCTCTTTAGACGAGGGATATTTTCAGAATCATATCGAATTTAAATACTACTTCTGTTGAAAATATAGCACTGTGCCGACAAAACCAATCCGGTACATGTAAATGGAAGCCTGCTTATTTTAAAACACGGTCCTTTCAGCTGTGGGTTTTTGATTTCGTATCTCTCTTGTGTTCCCTGATAAAAACGGCCAGAATGAAACAATCAGATACACGTCAGTGAAGTGAGGCTTTGACAGGGTCGGATATGTGAGTGCGGACTGAGTGAGTGAGTGAGTGTGTGAGTGCGGACTGAGTGAGTGGAGTAGCGCCCTCTGTTGTTGGTGCAGAGAATACATCACGCCATAAACTGTCACCTCTTTCTTCTAAGGGTTACCAATATAAATAAAATGTAAATATTTGTTGATTTTCTAAAATGTAATGTAAACGGTAATCGAATGCAATTCCGGGGGGGGGGGGGGGGGGGGGGTGTCTTCAGTTCACATGGTCTTTATGGCCCAGGGTTCAAATCTACTTCTCCTCTGAACTCTTATTTCAGCAAAAAAATAAAATAAAAAAAAAGCAATTCATTTGAAGTAGTGCACCGTTTAATTGAGAGACAGTCAGAGAGTTACACTAAAGTGCAATGCGACCTCTCTTCTGGTTTTTATATATCGACATCTATGCATAGGGGCACGAGAGCCTCAGATGAAAACATTTTCGATGAAAAATATATTTATTAATGTGTGCAAATCTACTTTTTTTTTTTTTTTTTTTTTTTTTGCCAGCTCTTTTCAATATTTCGTTCATGAAAGTGTTTGAGAGAGAGAGAGAGAGAGAGAGAGACAGAGAGAGCGAGCGAGCAGTGAAACGTGTCCAGCTAGCTGTGAAATTTGCAGGTGTGGGTGCCTGAATTGCACCCTGATAACGTTAGAATTATTAACACGTTCTTGCGCGTTATATGTAGGTACACAATTGTATCAGAAGAGAGTCAGGGTTATATTGTGCAAGAAGATTTCCACGTGAAGTCCATTGCAAAAATAAATAATAACCTTGTAACGCTGTGTGAGCACGCCTCTATTTACTCAATAACTACGATGCAAATACACAGTACATAGACACACTGAATGGAAATTCTGCAGCTGCTCAGTTGATCAGAGGCTCCCACTGAACTTCATGCAAACTTTACCAAGTCACATTTGCACAGGAAGAAAGAAAGAAAAAAACCCACGAATAAATCATTTTGAATAAGAGCTTTATTCCCAAAAACCAGCGAACTTGCACCCATATACAAACCACAGCGGTTCGTGCAGGACAGCTTGTCATGGTACATTTCAACATGTCACATTCTTCACTAAGCAGATGGAAAACTACAAAGCAGCGGTATGTCAATCAATATGTTAACAAGGTAACATTATTCCAGCAGGTTTCATTCGACTTTAATGGCAAAATTACTTAATTCTATATGAGGATGATGCTGCAAAACTTTTGGCCAGAGTTTTGCAAGGTAAATATTTAGCATTGCATATATTTTTCGACAGATGGCTGTTCCCTCTGGGAGATGCTCTAGTTGGAGGACATGACCTGGCTGATCCAGGCGTTGTATTTGCAGACCCTCACGTACACGCTGGGGTGCCCTACCTGGGCGCACTGGTATCCCCAGGACACGATCCCCTGCAGCTGTCCGTTACACACCAGCGGACCCCCAGAGTCTCCCTGAGAAACGAGCAGAGCGAGAGCGATCAAACCAGCGCTACTGAAACCAGTCGAGCAGAGCAGCGTTGAGTCAGCTAGAGATACCCCACTCTCATGTTTAATGAGTATACCTGGCAGCTGCTCTTGCCCCCCTCCATGAATCCGGAGCAGACCATGTTGTCGGTGTAGAGGTGGGGGTAGGCGTTGCGGCACGCCTGATCAGAGATAATGGGCTGGTCCAAACACTGCAGGGCTCGGGGGTAACTCACTGCACGAAACAGGGAAAGAAATACGATCATAACCCTCTGTCATAACCCCAAACCTAACCCCAACCCCAACCCCAACCCCAACCCCAACCTCAAACCCCAACCCCAACCCCAACCCCAACCTCTGTCCTCCTCTGGCTCTTTATATACATCCCTACGTCATGTCTTCAACGGGGACTTGAATACATAAAAAAAAAAATGTTTTATGATTACTAACTTCAAGTCTCCACTGCCATTGAGTATTACATATACCATAACAGTGTGCGTGCATGTGTGCCTGCGTTTTTGCCTGCATGAGTGCGTGTGTGTGTGTGTGTGCGTGCTTTTCTGTTGCCCCCCTCACCCCCGTCGGTGCGCAGGTTCCCCCAGCCCGACACCAGGCAGGGAGTCCCGGCGGTGGCGCAGCGGGAGGGCAGGGCAATGGGCTGCACGTAGGCGGTGAAGCGGGCGGGCTGAGCCAGCTTGATCAGCATGATGTCGTTGTTCAAGTTGCGGGAGTCGTACTGGGGGTGAGCGATCGCCTTCGACACCCAGAAACGCTGCTCCGTCCCCTCCTCCCGCGTCGTGTCGTGCTCCCCGAGGTGAACCTCTAGAGAGCTGGCTCTGCCGGGGTGGCGGTGGAGGGAGGAGGAGGGGGTTAACAATCGATCAAGTCCACCGGTCAATCAATCAATCAGTCAAGCAAGCAATCGATCGATCGGGTCAATCAGTCAATCAATCAAGTAAATTATTTGGCTAGTAAAAACAATTACAAATTCACTGCGCTGTGTTTACTTTTCTTTCACGCTGCACAGCTGAAGTGCAGCTTTTGTAGAAAACTGATTTTTTGTTTTTGTTTTCTAGTAAGCTATCCCTACAGTGCTGGTAATGAAAGGGGCTCGCTGTCTAGGGGTCCCTGCTCCGTACTCACGGTTTGTAGCAGTGCGCGGCCGAGACCACCCACCACTCGCTGATGAGGGAGCCCCCGCACCAGCGGTTTCCTCCGCTGTAGGTCAGGTACACCTGCCAGGGCTGGGAGTGGGGTCTGCACTCGTAGCCGTTGACGATCCTCTCGTCATCCTCCGAGGGGACAGCGGCTGAGAGGAAACGCACAAAGACGAGAGACAGATCTCAGTGCCTCTTAGTGCACCTCGCTGGTCTTTACCACCATGCATCCCTGTGCTGTGCTGTTACTATGGGAAACTTTTATAAGGGTTAGTTTACCCTGTTTTTAAATATGCTTTACCAGACCTCTCTGTGCTTTACTATGCTTCCCTATGCTTTACCAGACCTCTCTGTGCTTTACAATGCTTCCCTGTGCTTTACCAGACCTCTCTGTGCTTTACAATGCTTCCCTATGCTTTACCAGACCTCTCTGTGCTTTACAATGCTTCCCTATGCTTTACCAGACCTCTCTGTGCTTTACAATGCTTCCCTATGCTTTACCAGACGTCTCTGTGCTTTACAATGCTTCTCTATGCTTTACCAGACCTCTCTGTGCTTTACAATGCTTCCCTATGCTTTATCATACCTCTCTGTGCTTTACAATGCTTCCCTATGCTTCACCAGACCTCTCTGTGCTTTACAATGCTTCCCTATGCTTTACCAGACCTCTCTGTGCTTTACAATGCTTCCCTATGCTTTACCAGACCTCTCTGTGCTTTACAATGCTTCCCTATGCTTTATCATACCTCTCTGTGCTTTACAATGCTTCCCTATGCTTTACCAGACCTCTCTGTGCTTTACAATGCTTCCCTATGCTTTACCAGACCTCTCTGTGCTTTACAATGCTTCCCTATGCTTTACCAGACCTCTCTGTGCTTTACAATGCTTCCCTATGCTTTACCAGACCTCTCTGTGCTTTACAATGCTTCCCTATGCTTTACCAGACCTCTCTGTGCTTTACAATGCTTCCCTATGCTTTACCAGACCTCTCTGTGCTTTACAATGCTTCCCTGTGCTTTACCAGACCTCTCTGTGCTTTACAATGCTTCCCTGTGCTTTACCAGACCTCTCTGTGCTTTACAATGCTTCCCTATGCTTTACCAGACCTCTCTGTGCTTTACAATGCTTCCCTATGCTTTACCAGACCTCTCTGTGCTTTATTACACTTTGCTGCGCTTTGTACCTCTTTAGCTCTCATGCCCCACGTTTCAAATTCAAAGTTAATTAAAGTCTTTATCTTTTAGCCGATGAGTCTAGGTTACACCTGCACTCCTCTCCACAGCCCCTGTGTAACTTCCATAGCGCGAATAAGCAAAGGGAAGCGGTGTCTATAGTTACCCGCGCAGCCGAACAGCAATGCCAGGAGAATAAGCTTCATGATTCTGTGCCTTCTGTGCGCCGAGATCGCTTTTATATCCCCTCCGCGCATCGTCAATCATAGCGCTGGGAAACGACCTGTCCGGATCACTTGTGCACGTGTTATGCACTTTGTGAACGATTAACTTTGAGGTTGTTTTTTTAAAAGACACGTGTCAGAATGTCATGCTAGTCTGGGTGCTCTGCTATGCGATCAGTTATATTAGGTGCAGGGCGCCGGGTATGGGAAGTACAGTATATATTGCCTTTTTAAAGGGAGGGTAGCGCCCTCTGTTGGTGGAGAAAACACATTATGCTATTAATTTCCACCACTGGCTACTAATGGAGAAAAAATGGTCAAAGCATGTTCTAAAATGTTATTTATTTGTTAATCTATTGCAACTACCGATCCACAAAAAGGGAAACAAAACTGAACCAGGTAACTACAGACCAGTAAGCCTGACTTCTATTATATGCAAACTTATGGAAACTATAATAAGATCCAAAATGGAAAATTACCTATATGGTAACAGGGTACTGGGAGACAGTCAACATGGTTTTAGGAAAGGGAGATCGTGCCTAACTAACTTGCTTGATTTTTTTGAGGATGCAACATCAATAATGGATAATTGCAAAGCATATGACATGGTTTATTTAGATTTCCAGAAAGCTTTTGACAAAGTCCCGCACAAAAGATTAATTCTCAAACTGAACGCAGTTGGGATTCAAGGAAACACATGGACATGGATTAGGGAGTGGTTAACATGTAGAAAACAGAAAGTACTGATTAGAGGAAAAACCTCAGAATGGAGTGTGGTAACCAGTGGAGTACCACAGGGATCAATATTAGGTCCTCTGCTATTCCTAATCTACATTAATGATTTAGATTCTGGTATAGTAAGCAAACTTGTTAAATTTGCAGACGACACAAAAGTAGGAGGAGTGGCAAACACTGTTGCAGCAGCAAAGGTCATTCAAAATGATCTAGACAAGATTCAGAACTGGGCAGATACATGGCAAATGACATTTAATAGAGAAAAGTGTAAGGTACTGCACGCAGGAAATAAAAATGTACATTATAAATATCATATGGGAGATATTGAAATTGGAGAAGGAATCTATGAAAAAGACCTAGGAGTTTTTGTTGACTCAGAAATGTCTTCATCTAGACAATGTGGGGAAGCTATAAAAAAGGCTAACAAGATGCTCGGATATATTGTGAAAAGTGTTGAATTTAAATCAAGGGAAGTAATGTTAAAACTGTACAATGCACTAGTAAGACCTCATCTTGAATATTGTGTTCAGTTCTGGTCACCTCACTATAAAAAAGATATTGCTGCTCTAGAAAGAGTGCAAAGAAGAGCGACCAGAATTATTCCGGGCTTAAAAGGCATGTCATATGCAGACAGGCTAAAAGAATTGAATCTGTTCAGTCTTGAACAAAGAAGACTACGTGGCGACCTAATTCAAGCATTCAAAATTCTAAAAGTATTGACAGTGTCGACCCAAGGGACTTTTTCAGCCTGAAAAAAGAAACAAGGACCAGGGGTCACAAATGGAGTTTAGAAAAAGGGGCATTCAGAACAGAAAATAGGAGACACTTTTTTACATAGAGAATTGTGAGGGTCTGGAATCAACTCCCCAGTAATGTTGTTGAAGCTGACACCCTGGGATCCTTCAAGAAGCTGCTTGATGAGATTTTGGGATCAATAAGCTACTAACAACCAAACGAGCAAGATGGGCCGAATGGCCTCCTCTCGTTTGTAAACTTTCTTATGTTCTTAACTAATGTTAGTCCTATCAGACTCCTATGGCACAGCAGTGTCACCCAGTCCAGGTTTTACTAGCAGCTTGATCAGCCCCCAGTGTGTCTAGGGAACAAGCTCAGGTGTGTCTTATTATTAAACTCCTGGTGAAACCAGAACTGGATCAAACTGCTGTGCAATAATCCAAGAAGCTAAACTCTTGAATACAGCAGCAGGCGTTTGTGACCAACCCGGAGCAGCGGAAGTCTCCTCCAAGCCTGCCCCCTTTAGGGACAATGAGCCAATCAGGCTCCCAGAGTGAAACAGGCTCAGCCAATAAGGACCCTCCTTCTCTGCACCCACACGGCGCAGCGTGCCGAGCGGGGGGTGAAACTGACTCCCTGTCTCCGTCATTGCGGCTCCGGGTCTGCGGTCCGCTGCCCGGTACCGGCTCCGAGTTTGAGCCGCCATGGCGCTAGTTTCACACCGTCCTCCCGGACTGGAGTTGCTCGTCTTGTTCTCCCGCAGTGCTCCCCGGTCACTGTATCCGCTTGCGGTCTGCAGAGGTAAGGTGTTGCTTTGATAAAGGGCGCTTTGCTTTGGTTTTATTTGCGGGGAGGGTGTTTCCAGAGTCCGAAAAGCACGACCCAGGTAACGCGCTCTTTCGGTTTTAATTCTGCAGAAATCACCCGCCGTGTGTTTACCACAGGAAAGTGCAGGCGGGTCGCAAATTGCCGTGCGCTTGTGGAGTGTGCTTTTCATAGACGTGTCTGGCAAATTGCACCAGGCAACACAAATAATAACGAAGTGTGAGTGTGAGTGTGTGTGTCACTGTGAGTGTGTCAATGTGAGTGAGTGCGTGTCTGTGTGTCAGTGTGAGTGAGTGAGTGAGTGAGTGAGTGTGTGCGTGTGTGTGTGTCAGTGTGTGTGTGTGTGTGTGAGTGAGTGTGTGTGTGTGTGTCAGTGTGAGTGAGTGAGTGCGTGTCTGTGTGTTAGTGTGTGTCTGTGTCAATGTGAGTGTGTGTCTGTGAGTGAGTGAGTGCGTGTCTGTGTGTTAGTGTGTGTGTCAATGTGAGTGAGTGAGTGCGTGTCTGTGTGTCAGTGTGAGTGAGTGAGTGTGTGTGTGTGTCAGTGTGAGTGTGTGAGTGTGTGTCTGTGTGTCAGTGTGAGTGAGTGAGTGCGTGTCTGTGTGTCAGTGTGAGTGAGTGCGTGTCTGTGTGAGTGTGTGTGTGTGTGTGTGCGTGTGTGTGTGAGTTGTCGGCAACCGTGTGTCATGTGCAAGTACAATGAAACAACATTATTATTATTATTATTATATTATTATTATTATTATTATTATTATTATTAACAATAATAACGTACATTTTAAGCAGTGTGCACGTGTACTGGAACCCCCCGTTGCTTCTGTAGTTTTGATTAGTTGTGCATTATGAAATCAAACCGCTGGAACTGAGAATCTCAGGAAAGAGGCAAATTATCGATCGTCTAATTTAATCTGATGGCTTTAATTAACAAGCCACACGTGCAATTAGTTTAAACCAGCCAGAGAGAAGGAACACGCAGCCACACGTGCTAAAACGCAGGAGACTTTTCAGACGTTGTGTAAGATGCCTGATTAAAGCACAGGTTTTACAGGTGAGGGGAGGACAGGTTTCTGATCGTTTCTTGGTTGTACAGGTGAGGGGAGGACTGGTTTCTGATCGTTTCTTGGTTGTACAGGTGAGGGGAGGACAGGTTTCTGAGTTTCTTGACAGGTGAGTGGAGGACTGGTTTCTGATCTTTTCTTGGTTGTACAGGTGAGGGGAGGACAGGTTTCTGAAGCTCTCGTCCTGTTTCTGCGGGATCCCCAATGTGGAGATGTCTCTGTCGGAAGCAGAGGAAGGGCTGGTGATGGACACTGTTCCTAGTGAGGAGGAGGAGGAGGATGAGGACGAGGACGCCGGGACGGAGTTTGTCCACATCAATGAAGAGGTGCCTGAAAACAGCATGAAGCTGATTCTGAACTGAGGGAGAGGAGAGGAGGGGAGAGAGGAGAGGAGAGGGAGAGGGGAGAGGGGAGGGGAGGGGAGAGGGAGAGGAGAGGAGAGGAGAGGAGGGGGAGAGGGAGAGGTCGGTCCAGTCAATAAATGCAAAATCATTTGGATTTTAATTTGTTTAAACTTAGAATGTATCATAATTCACTTACTAATATATATACATATATAATAAGAAAATAAGACTCCCATTGCACAGCAGGGTCACCCAGTCCAGGTTTTACTACCAGCTCGATCAGCCCCCAGTGTGTCTAGGGAACAAGAACTCCTAGTGAAAGCAGGACTGGATCACACTGCTGTGCAGCAGGAGTCTGATTATTAAACTCCTAGTGAAAGCAGGACTGGATCACACTGCTGTGCAGCGGGAGTCTGATTATTAAACTCCTAGTGAAAGCAGGACTGGATCACACTGCTGTGCAGCGGGAGTCTGATTATTAAACTCCTAGTGAAAGCAGGACTGGATCACGCTGCAGTGCAGCGGGAGTCTGATTATTAAACTCCTAGTAAAAGCAGGACTGGATCACGCTGCAGAGCAGCGGGAGTCTCATTCCCAGCCCTGTGATAGTGTTGAGGTAAGAAAGTAGAAGTGTTAAAAGCGTGGTTTGATCGGCGCTGCTTCACCGAAGAGCCTTCTTCAGCAGTGAAGCTAATCCCTGTCCCGCACACATGACTGCTAACAGAAACACACTGCCCTTTTCAACAGGGGGTGCAAGTCCACATGTCTCTGTCGGACCCCAGAGAGGATCTGGTGACCCCAGAACCCCTTGCCAGCGAAGAGGAGACCCCGAAAGAGACAGCCGGCGAACCTGAACCCGGGGATCCCCCCTCCCTGTGCATAGCGGACCCCTCGGAGCTGGGCGGCATCGTGATCAAACAGGAGGTTGTTTCTGGGGAGAGCGAAGTGGAGGAGAGCGGGGAGATGGGAGAGCTGTGCCCGGTCAAGGACCAGGGTGTCAGCGGCGGGCAGGACCTCTTCCACTGCCCGGATTGCGGGCAGACTTTCAGGCTCCACTCCCAGCTGGCTTCCCACCGGCGGCGAGGCCACCGCGCCCGGGAGAGACCGTACTACTGCGCGGTCTGCGCCAAGTGCTTCTACCAGGCGGGGGACCTGCGCAAGCACCAGCGCATTCACACAGGCAAGAAGCCCCACTGCTGCCCCCAGTGCGGCATGCGCTTCACCCAGTCGGGGGTCCTGAAACGGCACCAGCGCACGCACACGGGGGAGAAGCCGCACGCCTGCCCCGTGTGCGGGAAGAGCTTCAGCATGAAGCACAACCTGCAGACTCACGGGCGCATCCACACAGGCGAGCGGCGCTACGGCTGCGAGCAGTGCGGGAGGAGCTTTACCCAGCTGCCCCACCTCCGGAGGCACGAGCAGGTCCACTCCGGGGTCAAGCCCTTTGAGTGCGCCATCTGCAGCAAGCGCTTCACCAGGGCCTCCAATCTGAGATCGCACCAGAAGCTGCACCCCTGACCGGAGCTGGGGGAGCGGACCGCTTCGACGGGATTGGGCATGTTACAGTCGGGGCTGCCTCCTATAGACCGCCTTGTAAAACATAATAACTACAATATTAATAACGGATGCAAAGCCCAAGTTATAATCAAGCTCGTTTCGACTGGTGACACTTCAAAATAACGATAAAGCAGAAACTCCACACCTGACCTCCTGAGGGGTCACTGAGGGGTCACTGAGAGGTCATTGAAGCCCGAGCTACAACCAGGCTCTCCCTTGAAGATCACATTCAACAGCTACAAATAATAATAATAATAATAATAATAATAATAATGCAGAAACTCCAGACCTGAGATAGCACTGGTTCATTGCGGCGTTCGACTCTCGACTCTCCAGCAGTGTTTGCTTCGAATATTCAGACTTTTTTTTTTTTTCTCCCTGAATTTATTTTATTTTTATGCAAGTTCTGTGCCCACCCCCACCCCCCACAGACAAAAAAAGTGTTCCATGTTTTGCTATGCTGTGATGAAACGAGGGGTGTGGAACTGCATGTCCTGGTGTAAGAGATGTCAGTTTTGATGAGTTGCAATACATTGTCTTCTATATATATATATATATTAAACCCCCTTATCTTGGGCTGTGTCGTTTTATTACACACACACATCCACACTGACACATTCTCTGACACACATATACACACACATCCACACTGACACACTGACACACACACACACACACACATACACACACACATACACACTCTCTGACACACATATACACACACACACACACATCCACACTGACACATATACACACACACACACTCTCTCTCTGACACACATATACACACACACACACACACACACACACACATACACACACACACACACTCTCTGACACACACACACATACACACACACACACACACACCCACACTGACACACATATACACACACACTTTCTCTCTGACACATATACACACACACACACTTTCTCTCTGACACACATATACACACACATCCACACTGACACACACTCTCTCTGACACACATATACACACACACACACATCCACACTGACACACATACACACACACACTTTCTCACTGACACATATACACACACACACACATCCACACTGACACACATATACACACACACACACACTCTCTCTGACACACATACACACACACACACACACACACACACACACACACACACACACACACACACACACACACACACACTCACACACACACACACACACACACTCTCTCTGACACACATATACACACACACACACACTCTCTCTGACACACATATACACACACACATCCACACTGACACACATATACACACAGATGTTTACCAAAAGAGGCAAACAAAAATGTATTTATTTGTTTATTTTAACATAATTTCCACAAAACGTTTTTTTTGTTGTGTTTTGTTTTTTTAATCAGCATGGTGCCCGGGAAACCAGCAATACAAAAAAAAAAAAAAACTCTTTCATACTAACACTGCGACTCGTGGCGTACCAGTTCAACCAATCCGCTTCCTTTTCTGAAACCCTTAAACCAGTAACACGGCGGGGTGGATTAAAAAAACAAGAGCGAGAAACTGCAACACTGTGTCCGCCATTGCGGCTCCAGGGGCTCTGCACGTTAATGGGAGGCGGCCGTCAGGCCGGAGCCACAATGGCGCCAGTTTCACCCCCGTCTCTACAACTGGTTTCCCGTCTTCCCCCGTTGCAGTTCCGGCAAAACACAAGACGGGAGAAAGAGGTCCGTTGCTGCAGAATTGCTACAGAAAACAAACAAAAAAAAAAAAAGACGGTACCGTAAATGCTAATAATTCAGAGTGTTCATGTTGTGAGAATGCATTGCACGTTAATTTAACCGTTTTGCTTTGTTTGGGTTATTTTAATTCCACAAGTGTGAACGTAATAATACAAAACCGATTGTTTGTAACCGTTAGTTAATTTATTTTGTCGATGGAGAGTCTATTAAGCATGGCAGCCAGGGAAACTACATCGCGAACCCGTTCATCTCTCTCTCTCTCTCTCTCTCTCTCTCTCTCTCTCTCTCTCTCCTCTCTCCCTCTCCCCTCTCTCTCTCCCTCTCTCCCTCATGCACGAAGGGGTTAATCTCTGAGAGGATGTTGGAGTATTGATTCTGTATCAGGCATGTGAATCTGTTAGTTTTCAGCCTGCATGCCCACAGAGATTAATGGCAAAAAAATAAATAAATAAACAAATGAAGAAAAATATTTAGCAAAAAAAAAAAAAAAAAAAAAAACCATTCAGAACAGGGCTTCTCAAACCCGGTCCTGGGGACCCCCTGTGGCTGCTGGTTTTCATTCCAAGGGAGCCCTCAGTTACTGAACCAGACCCTTCACTGAAACGGTCATTTACTTCATTAGACATTTGTACATGTTCTCAGCTCTTAAACAGTTGCATATTTCAAGTGAGCTGTAACATTTGATAAAGTTGCCACGCATTAAAGGGTTAAAACTCAGGTGCTGGTTCTGCTCCGATCCCCCTATTGCATCATCACGTGATCAGTACCACGCCTGCTAAAACTCCTGCCGTTCTTTACACCCGCAGACAGCGGCTCTGAGATCGAACCCAGGCCTCTGATGAAGGAGACACGCCGACCGGGGCCCCTTAAAGAGGAGCTGGGGTCCCCCCCACCCTCTCCCGCAGCTATCGAGGACGTGTCGGAGCTGGGGTGCATCGTGATCAAGCAGGAGGTGCTTTCAGAATGCGGCGACACAGAGGAGGAGGCAGGTCTGGGATATCATGAGGAAGGGCAGGGAAAGTCGCTTCTGGAAAGGGAACGAGACTGGGAGGAGAATCTCGTCAACGAGGAGGAGGGGGGGGGGAGGAGGAGGAGGAGAGGGAAACAACACTCCTGCCCCGAATGTGACAAGTCTTTCAGCCAGTCATCCCACCTCAAGGCGCACCAGCGCAGGCACGCGGGCGACCGGCCCCACAGCTGCCCCGACTGCGGGCGCCAGTTCTACGAGCCGCGGGGCCTCCGGGCGCACATGCACGTCCACACGGGCGACAAGCCCCACCGCTGCGGGGAGTGCCACAAGAGCTTCGTCCAGCCCTGCCACCTCCGAGCTCACCGGCTCACCCACACGGGCGACCGGCCCCATGCCTGCCCCGACTGCGGCAAGACCTTCCCCGACGCCAGCCGGCTCAGATCCCACAGGCTGGTCCACGCGGTGGAGAAGCCGTACGCCTGCCAGGAATGCGGAAGGGGCTTCTGCAGCCCCTCCCAGCTCCGCAAGCATGGACGCACGCACTCCGGGGAGAAGCCATACCGCTGCCCGGCCTGCGGGAGAGCCTTCGCCAGGGCTGACGGGCTGGAGAAGCACTCCAGGACCCACACGGGGGAAAAACCGTACGAGTGCGCCGACTGCGGCAAGAAGTTCTGCGACTCCACGCAGCTGAAGATGCACGGACGCACGCACTCCGGGGAGAAGCCGTACCCCTGCCCGGCCTGCGGGAAAGCCTTCGCAGGCTCCGGCCAGCTGCGCCGGCACAGCCTGACCCACGCTGGTGGGCGGGGAGAGGAGGAGAAGCCCTTCCGCTGTCCGGATTGCGGCCGGGGATACTCCACTGCCACCAGGCTGGAGACGCACAGGCAGGTCCACTCCTCCTCCTCCTCCACTGCCCCAGGAGACAAGCCTTACCCCTGCAGCGACTGCGGGAAACGCTTCCTCACCTCCTACCTCTTAAAGAGGCACGGCCCTGTGCACACGGGAGAGAAGCCCTACGACTGCCCAGACTGCGGGAAGAGCTTCAGCTGGGCTGCCAGTCTGGAGAGGCACCGGCGGACACACGCCGCCCCGAAGCCGCACCCCTGCCCGGAGTGCCAGGAGAGCTTTTGCGACTCCGCCCGGCTCAGAAAGCACCAGCAGACGGCACACTCCGGGGACCGGCCGTTCGGTCGCCCCGACTGCGGGGAGAGTTTTTCCAACGGCAGCGGTTTGAAGAAGCACCGGAGGATTCACGTGGAGGAAGGGGGGGCGGGGGAGAGCGCACGGGTGCCTGAAACGAGGTGAAGGGATTCGGGGATCCCGTCAGTCTCAGGCTTGGTTCTGCCTCGTCGCAAGACAATAAAACCCCTAATAATAATATCAGAGCTCTGTCCCGTGCGCTTGTGTGTTTGTCGTGCTGTGATTAGCATTGCTTGCTTGGGTGATTTGGAATAAACAGCCATTGTTAACGTGTGCACCTGTTTGTGGTTCTTTGCAGTGAAACTAAATGCAGTTGTAATTTCAGCAATGCTGCAGTGACTGGGAGTGTAACAGCAGTGATCCGGGGGTCTGCTTCACCCCGGGGGGGCGGGGAGCCTGAACCAGGAATTCCCCACACTGGAACGAGCCAAAGAATCTCACACAGTACGGCCGCCATGAACTTTATTTTTGAAGGAGAATCTTTCATTCTGTCTTTTAATATTTACAACAGGACATGCAGCATCATAGCAAACGCTACACTTGTAATCAAACAAGCTAAGTTAGTCACTCTCTCAGGTGTGCTGTCTCTGGTGGCGGTGCAGGTGAGCCAGCTGGTTGAAGCTGCGGGGGCAGCGCTGGCACAGGTAAGGCCTCTCCCCGCTGTGTATCCTCAGGTGAGTCCTCAGGCTGCTCACCCTGCCGAAGCGCGCCGCGCACTGGGGGCAGCCGTGAGGCCTCTCCCCGGAGTGCGTGGCCCTGTGCTTGCTCAGGTCGCCCGAGTCTCTGAAGCCCTTCCCGCACTGGGGGCACAGGTAGGGCTTCTCGCCCGTATGCAGGCGGGCGTGGCGTCGCAGGTACCCGCACTGCACGAAGCCCTTGCCGCACTGGGGGCAGCGGTAGGGCCTCTCCCCGGTGTGGGTGCGCTGGTGGGATCGCAGGTCCCCTGACTGGCGGAAGGCTCTCCCGCAGACCGGGCAGGGGTACGGGCGCTCGCCAGTGTGCACGCGCCGGTGGGACTTCAGGTGGTGCGGCTTGTGGAAGTCCTTACCGCAGTCCGGGCAGCGGTGAGGCTTGACGCCCGTGTACGGCACACGTTTCTTCTCCTTTTTCCCCTCTCCTCGTCCCTCTTCTTCCTCCTCTGACACAGCCTCCTCTTTGACAATGATGCAGCCCAGCTCGGAGATGTCTTGCACGTACTCTTTTTCCCCTTCTAACCCTCCACCGTCCTCCCCTACCATTACCCCAATCCCTTCTCCTGCCCCTAACCCTCCCTTCTCCCCTGTTCCTGTCCCTCCCTCTTCCTCCCCCTCCAACCCTTCCCCTACCTCCTCCTCCTCCCCTTGTTCTCCTGCCCTGTACCCCCCTTGTTCTCCTGCCCTGTAATCCACATCGTTGCTGGTCGCCTCCTCTCCACTGGGGTCCTTCCTAACGGGCAGGTCTTCCAGAGTGGAGATTTCCCCGGCAGGCTCATCTCTCTTCTCCTGCGAGCGGTCAGATCCCTGTTCCGATCGTGGTTCAGATCCCGTCCCAGCGACGGAATGCCATCCCTCTGCAACGCGGAAAGGTCCCGGTTCCGATCCCTCCTCTCCGACTGGGTCAGGTTCTGGATCCGGGATCTCCTCTTGAATGCGGACCCCTTCCAATACCGAGCCCTGTGTCACTGAAAAGAAAAAAAAAACAGTTAAGTCAGGGAGAAAAATAAAGACTCCCGCTGCACAGCAGTGTGATCCAGTCCTGCTTTTACTAGGAGTTTAATAATCAGACTCCCGCTGCACAGTGGTGTGATCCAGTCCTGCTTTCACTAGGAGTTTAATAATCAGACTCCCGCTGCACAGCGGCGTGATCCGGTCCTGCTTTCACTAGGAGTTCTTGTTCCCTAGACACACTGGGGGCTGATCGAGCTGGTATTTAAACCTGGACTGGATCACACTGCTGTGCAGCAGCATATTACAAATAATAAAACGCAGGTGTAAACCCCTCTTCAGACAGTTCTGAACTGATATCATACAAATGCAATTAACAATAATGCATAATACGCGGCGGTTGAGTGCAGAGCGTTCCTCCAGTTGTACATTCTTGGAATGCAAGGAGTCAAACAGAGACAGCGGCGTCAAACCACACGCTTTTATTAAACTGCGTGTGCGTGTGCGTGTGCGTGTGCGTCACCTGCAAGGTGCTCCCTCTGTCCGCGCGCTTCACGGCATTATGTCAGAACGCTCGCGGTCACGTGGCCCGGCTGCCAGGTTACAAACAGCATTTAGATACAGATCTGAATCGCGTTCAAATGAACACACGCAGATATGATCGCCCCCAACCGTTTAAAATAATAATAGCAATAATAACATATAACGTTCACGCCACTTCACTGTGGAAGCTGCTGATAACGCCGCTGCGTTTACTGACATCGTTTTGCATCGCAGCAATGTAACGATTATGCAGAATGATGATCAGAACACGCGTTGCTCACCCGATACTCCCTGCTGCGCGTTGGGTTTGAGCTCTGGTTTAACACACCCTCCGGGGCTCGCTTTTGTTTGATAACAACGCATTTCGCTCAGCTCCGCAGCGCCAACCCCGCCGCCTCCTAAACGTTAGTCTTTTAACCGCATCAACCCGGACTAAAAATGCGAGGATAAAACCACGAAGCAAACCCTGCGCTGGGATCCAACTCCCCTCATCTCTGCCCTCCTCTCTGCAAGCTGCAAGCACGGCTGCCTCGACCCCGCCCTCCCGCCTCGCCACAGCCAATCAAGCTCCGGGCCCAACCCCCCTCCCGTTTCATTTCTTATTTTAAACCAATAGTAACTCGAGGTGCGGGGGGGGGGCGGGGTCTGACCTCCCAGCCAATTGCAAACAGGAGTGTTTTAGATCGCGGTTCTCATTGGCTGTGGGCGCACAGTTCGACAGTCGCGTCACGGCGTCTTTCTTTCAAGAACAAAATCAACAACAACAAACACCTGAAGGAAAACAAAAAGAAAATATTGAAGCGCTCCTGATGAGAAAACATTCACAACAAAATAAAATAACTTGCATTTTATATATATAGATATATGAGTCTGGTTGTTTGCGACCCCCAGAGTGTTTGTTGTTCAGTCGTGTTGTGTTGATATTTGTTGTTCAGTCGTGTTTTGTTTGTGTTTGTTGTTCAGTCGTGTTTTGTTTGTGTTTGTTGTTCAGTCGTGTTGTGTTGATATTTGTTGTTCAGTCGTGTTTTGTTTGTGTTTGTTGTTCAGTCGTGTGTTTGTTTGTGTTTGTTGTTCAGTCGTGTTGTGTTGATATTTGTTGTTCAGTCGTGTTTCGTGTTTGTGTTTGTTGTTCAGTCGTGTTTTGTTTGTGTTTGTTGTTCAGTCGTGTTGTGTTGATATTTGTTGTTCAGTCGTGTTTTGTTTGTGTTTGTTGTTCAGTCGTGTTGTGTTGATATTTGTTGTTCAGTCGTGTTTTGTTTGTGTTTGTTGTTCAGTCGTGTTTTGTTTGTGTTTGTTGTTCAGTCGTGTTGTGTTGATATTTGTTGTTCAGTCGTGTTTTGTTTGTGTTTGTTGTTCAGTCGTGTTTTGTTTGTGTTTGTTGTTCAGTCGTGTTGTGTTGATATTTGTTGTTCAGTCGTGTTTTGTTTGTGTTTGTTGTTCAGTCGTGTTGTGTTGATATTTGTTGTTCAGTCGTGTTTTGTTTGTGTTTGTTGTTCAGTCGTGTTGTGTTGGTGTTTGTTGTTCAGTCGTGTTTTGTTTGTGTTTGTTGTTCAGTCGTGTTGTGTTGATATTTGTTGTTCAGTCGTGTTTTGTTTGTGTTTGTTGTTCAGTCGTGTTGTGTTTGTATTTGTTGTTCAGTCGTGTTTTGTTTGTGTTTGTTGTTCAGTCGTGTTGTGTTTGTGTTTGTTGTTCAGTCGTGTTTTGTTTGTGTTTGTTGTTCAGTCGTGTTTTGTTTGTGTTTGTTGTTCAGTCGTGTTTTGTTTGTGTTTGTTGTTCAGTCGTGTTTTGTTTGTGTTTGTTGTTCAGTCGTGTTTTGTTTGTGTTTGTTGTTCAGTCGTGTTTTGTTTGTGTTTGTTGTTCAGTCGTGTTTTGTTTGTGTTTGTTGTTCAGTCGTGTTTTGTTTGTGTTTGTTGTTCAGTCGTGTTGTGTTTGTATTTGTTGTTCAGTCGTGTTTTGTTTGTGTTTGTTGTTCAGTCGTGTTTTGTTTGTGTTTGTTGTTCAGTCGTGTTTTGTTTGTGTTTGTTGTTCAGTCGTGTTGTGTTTGTGTTTGTTGTTCAGTCGTGTTTTGTTTGTGTTTGTTGTTCAGTCGTGTTGTGTTGATATTTGTTGTTCAGTCGTGTTTTGTTTGTGTTTGTTGTTCAGTCGTGTTGTGTTTGTGTTTGTTGTTCAGTCGTGTTTTGTTTGTGTTTGTTGTTCAGTCGTGTTTTGTTTGTGTTTGTTGTTCAGTCGTGTTTTGTTTGTGTTTGTTGTTCAGTCGTGTTGTGTTTGTGTTTGTTGTTCAGTCGTGTTTTGTTTGTGTTTGTTGTTCAGTCGTGTTTTGTTTGTGTTTGTTGTTCAGTCGTGTTTTGTTTGTGTTTGTTGTTCAGTCGTGTTGTGTTTGTATTTGTTGTTCAGTCGTGTTTTGTTTGTGTTTGTTGTTCAGTCGTGTTTTGTTTGTGTTTGTTGTTCAGTCGTGTTTTGTTTGTGTTTGTTGTTCAGTCGTGTTGTGTTTGTGTTTGTTGTTCAGTCGTGTTGTGTTTGTGTTTGTTGTTCAGTCGTGTTGTGTTTGTGTTTGTTGTTCAGTCGTGTTGTTTTGTTTGTGTTTGTTGTTCAGTCGTGTTGTGTTTGTGTTTGTTGTTCAGTCGTGTTTTGTTTGTGTTTGTTGTTCAGTCGTGTTGTGTTTGTGTTTGTTGTTCAGTCGTGTTTTGTTGGTGTTTGTTGTTCAGTCGTGTTTTGTTTGTGTTTGTTGTTCAGTCGTGTTTTGTTTGTGTTTGTTGTTCAGTCGTGTTGTGTTGATATTTGTTGTTCAGTCGTGTTTTGTTTGTGTTTGTTGTTCAGTCGTGTTGTGTTGATATTTGTTGTTCAGTCGTGTTTTGTTTGTGTTTGTTGTTCAGTCGTGTTTAAACAGGATTTGTTGTTGAGTCGTGTTTTGTTTGTGTTTGTTGTTCAGTCGTGTTGTGTTGTTATTTGTTGTTCAGTCGTGTTTTGTTTGTGTTTGTTGTTCAGTCGTGTTGTGTTGATATTTGTTGTTCAGTCGTGTTGTGTTTGTAGGCTTCCCTCCCCATTAAACAGGAGCTCTGTGAGATGCAATGTGGTGACAGCAGCCAGCAGGCAGAGTTTGATCCCAGGGCTCGGTTTCACCAGCATCAGTCTTTACTGACTCTGCTTTTACACATGAAGTAAAGGCTTTGAGTTTAACTTTGTGTTTTTAAGCTGGTGTAACCCAGTGCAAGCCTCACAGCTGAAACTCCCCCGCTTGAATCCACTCCAGCACCCAGCCACATACCCTAAACCTACAAGCAGTGCCTCTTACTTTCTTTCCTGTTGATATTTTCCAGGTTCCAGTCAAGCAGCATTTTAAAACACACCAGCGAACTCACACAGGAGAGAAACCATATCGCTGCTCTGACTGTGGGAAGAGTTTCAATCAGTCAGGAGACCTGAAAACACACCAGCGAACTCACACAGGAGAGAAACAGTATCAATGCTCTGACTGTGGGAAGCGTTTCAGTCTTAAACAAGCCGTTCAAAAGCACCAACAATTCCACAGAGAAGAGAAGCCTTAAAGACTGTGTTCAATGGGACTTTTCACTCCTGAGGAAGAACCTTTACCTGGCATTATGGATCCCTGTGCAATTGCCGTGCTGTGCATGTGTTGCACATAGATAGTAAGTTGTGTAGAAACAAAATAGAATTGCCAGGAAAATAGGTACTCCTTAAAAAAATTAAACTGAACAATACAATAATTGCGATGGTGGCACCCCGTCAGCAGGTGGCGCTCTAAGGCTCTCTGGCAGCCGTTTCATAGACTCTTGTTAGAAAACGCAATGGTGAGCATCAGAAGACAGGCTGCTGTACTGTGTAAAGTTCAACCGAACTTTTATTATTATTTTGCAGGGAAGAATATCAAATCTGAATATAATCTAAAGATTGAATCATAAATAAAGTTAGCGGTTACAATGATTTTGGTTTGACCGATGTTTAAAACTGGATTAAAGAGAAAATATCCTGAATAACGGTAAGGTGGAATTGCATTGAACTGAATGAATAAACATCATCGTTGCATAAAATGCCAAAATAAAGGTAGAAAATAAGAATATAAACGGTCTTTAGGGCATATATAGTTCAGATGATGATTGTTTGGGAATATTAACAAAGGATGAGTAAGGATTGATAGATGTGTAAGGACAATGTGGATGTGAATAACACCGTGTAACTTATTTATTATTTTTTTTGGTTCCTGGGTAGTAAGTGTTATTTCCCAATTGCTTATGCCTCAAAAGTATAGGAGATGGCTGCTATTCCCCACAAACTTTGCTTTTGTGACCAGGACAGTGATATTTTGAAATTTACCTGTTTTCCAGAACATTCCAGATAGATTCAGTGCTGAGTAAACTTGGAGTAACTTCTAGAACTTTCCAGTAGTATAAATACAGGGGCCTTAAGCCCACCAGTTCAGTTTAGTTCCAGCTGCCTAAGTGGATGCATATCTGCATTTTTCTGAGATGGCATCAAGAGGCTGCAAGCATCCGGCAGACGCATTTTGCTATGTCTGGCCAATTTATCAAGACAAGAGCGAAAAACTACTCCGTGGAAGCATCTGCTAAGATGTGTGAGGCCTACAAGGCATATTTCGGCATGCCTGTCGGGGATCAAGACAAACCCTGGGCACCTCATTTCACCTGCGAGCACTGCAGAAAAACTCTGGAAGGTAAGATGGACAATTGTTGCTCAGAATTTTATGTTATAAAATTTGTTAAAATTTTTAAAATTGTAAAAGTTTTTAATTTTAAAATGTTTTACAATTTTCAATGTTATTGAAAAAATATCTATGAAAAATGTTGAGAATCTCTTACACATTAGTCATGGGTGAAATAAATGTATTTTTGTAGGATGGTACAGAGGGGAAAAGAGAGCCATGAAGTTCGCTATCCCAAGAATTTGGCGGAAACCCACTGACCACTCAAGCAACTGCTACTTCTGCATGGTGGACCCTTCCAAACGTCGAACTGGCAAGAATGCACCTGCTATCATGTATCCGGACCTTCCTTCATCCATCGCCCCGGTGCCACACTGCCATGAGCTCCCCGTACCCACTCCTCCGGAGAGAGAGCAGATAGAATAATTAGACAGTTGCATTAAAAAATGGATAAATGTACTATAAACGTAAAGGAAAAGAAACAACTGGAAATGATGACGGTAAAAGTTAATAGGTAAAGCCAATCAGTTAGTACTTGTTAATTGTTTACAAAGGTGTACATGAATGGGAGTGATTGTAGGTATGGCTAGCATGTCTCAGTATTACTATAATACTGTGTACTGTTTAAATATGATAGACTATTGTTGTTAGAAAACTCAATGGTGATCATATGAAGACAGGCTGCTGTACTGTGTAAAGTTCAACCAGATTTTTATTATTATTTTGCAGAGACCAGCAAGTGGAAGCAAAATAAATGTGCTGTACCTGAACTGAAGTTGATTCTCATTCTGCACGTGTTACACATGCGTTTTAAATGGTAAAATTGCTCTTCAACTCTCTTGCACTGTGATTGTGTTAGAAAGCGGGCGTGACACTGACACGTCCCAAGAGGCTTCTCTACTGTCAGTTTAACTGAGGCTGTCAATGCTGTCAGTGCCTGGGAGCAGGAATAATAAAACTAATCATCTTTATTTTAATATAGCACCTTTCACAGTGGAGCACCATCACAAAGCGCTTTACAAAATAGGAGACTAGGGTGTGTGAGCTATCAGCTGCAGAGTCACTCACAACAACGCCTCACCCCAAAGACACAGCACAAGGAGGTTCAGTGACTTGCTCAGGGTCCCACACAGGGAGTCTTGCTCAGGGTCCCGCCCAGCGAGTTGGTGGCTGAGCTGGGATTTGAACCCGGGTCCTGCTGTTTACAAGCCCGTTTCTTTAAACGGTGGAACACACAGCCTCCTAATATGCAGAAAGGAAAGTATTCCGCACCTGGTGTGAAGGCGAGTCAGGAGAAATCGATAACTCCATGTGGGAAACGAGTGACTGTTTTGAAAGTAATAACACACACACACACACACACACACACACTATAGCTGAATATTTTTTGTAACATTAAAAGTTTTTATTAGTTGTAAACACACCATCTGTCTGGCAGTTTCTGTACAAAATGGTTTTCCAAGAAAGGGTAGAAAATGACAAGTGAGGAAGATGAAGGAGAACGCCCACCATTAAAACACACAGAAGAAATAGACGAGACACACAGTGACTATATTACCCAGGACGTGTGAAAAAGGAACAGTTTCAAATGAAAAACCATGAGAAACACACACTGACACGAGACGCAGAGTCTCCTCCAGGAGCCAGCTGCATTGCAAGAAGGGAAGAGATAAACGAAACTGCATTTTAAACTTGATTTTCTGAACCTTGTTTTTAATAAAATGCATTCTATATTGTGGGCAGACATGGGGGTGAACCACAGTTGTAAATCTGTAATTAAATGCAACTACAGTGTAACTAATTGAAGCTTGGCACGCCTGTGTAATTGTGATAGATTGCATCATTGATCCACGCATTTATTAATTTGTCATTCGATCCTTATGCTTGAGTTTAAGAATAAGACACACCTGAACTTGTTACCTAGACACACTGGGGGCTTGTCAAGCACACAGTACAACCTGGACTGGATCATGCTGCTATGCAATAGAAGTCTTATTTCCATCCCTTCAGATATAGGTAGAGTCCCTTATCCACACTTCCCCTTGCCTTGTGTTAAAGATATTTTTCAGCTGCTTGTTGTACTCTCTCTGTTGGTCGATATTTTAACGCTACTTCATCGTTACTGCTTCCTGGTACCGAATCAATCACTTCCTGTTCTGTAGGTTACAGAAAACATGATTTTTTTGGGGGGGGGGGGATTTACAGAGTGGGTTTCGCGCGTCTTTCGACGGCAGCGGCGCACGAACCGAATATCCCATTAAAAATCAGGATGGGTCGCCCCACTGAAATCGGGCTGGTGATCAGACGAGGGTCGCTGGTGTCGATCGGGCTGATTTTACCGTTCGAAACGAGTGAAGCAGCAGCTGCTTGGGTTTGTGAGGATCGCTGCGTTTCTTAAAAGACTCCGTGCAGGAGAACAGAGATCGTTTCTAACCCTGATAAATCAGGTCACAAGGACAGAAATAAACGTTAACCGTGCATCCTACCATAAATAACCATACAACATGTAAATAACGCTTACTGTTTTAGTTCTGAATCTTAGGGGAGAGGAGAGGGGGAGGAGGGACAAAGCATGAGGTGTTGAGTCAGTCAGCTACGTTTTCAGAAGTACACAGAGTATATTATATTATATTATTTTATTTAGCAGTAATGACATCTGTTTAGGTTTTAAAAAAGGTTCGCAATATCAATATATATATTAGCTTTTATTTTCACCTTATGGACAAAAAAAAAAAAATGTTAAGACAGAAAATTAACTATACAAAAAGCATAGCAATAAAAAAACACAATAATAATAATAATAATAATAACAACAATAACAATAATGATGATAATAAACGTGACATGTATTCTGATGCAACTTTTCCCAGTGTTAACACGAAGCTAACAGTCAGTCAATAGATTCCCTTTGTAATCCAGTCTCCTTTCTATACTAGCTGATTAAAACACAGGGAGGATGGCACTTTTACACGGGGGCAAGCTCTTGTGTTTGTGTCTCCGACCTCGTTTGTTTGACATCTCATCCGAAGGACGGAGCACCTCCTGGGGTCTCTCAGCACAGATCAGACACCCCCTGGGGTCTCGCAGCGCAGATCAATACAGGCTACGCAACTGGTTAGCGATCGCTTAAGAAAAGCTGCAGGGGCAAAATATTAGAAACACCTGCCATAACACTGTCAATGGGGGGAGCAGCCCGATTGGGCAGGAAGCGAGGGTGCAGGGGGATTTTAGAAGAAAAGCATCTATAGAGGGCATTCTTCATATATTTTTTTCTTTTTCTGAAAGAAAACCAAAGTCAATACTTGTATGGGGAGGTAATATTAAAAATGCCCCGTCCTTCCACAAAATAAAACATTCAAATAAATCAGCTCTTGACCAAAGCCAACGATATATATATTTTTTTTTTTTATCAGCAATGTAATGAAGCTGTATTTATATATATTTGCTTTCTCTGTGCTGACTCTTCAGTGTAAACGGTCCTTTGAAGACCAGCGCTACACTCGTCAGAAGCATTGACAGATACACACACAGTCACTAATTGAAAAATAAACTAATTTCTATGGCTAACGTTTCCACTACAAGTCTTGGTATCTACAGTGTACGCTACTCTCACAGAAAAAAAAATAAAAAATTAGAATGTACTAGCGCTAGGTTTGAATTATTTCCAAGGGATCCTTTGACTGTCTCTCGTCCCCCTGTCTCTGTCTGGCTCGTCCCTGCTGCCTGAGTTGTGGTTTGTTTGTTTTCTTTAGGTTTTTACAGTAAATATTCCTTCTTCCCCTCCCGGGTCTCGCTCCCGTTCAGGAAGGCCTCCTGCACCTCTCCGTGCTCATCCAATCCACTCGCCTCGTGGGTCAGATACGAGCCTGCGGGAAAAACACAGCTTAGAGGACTGCTGTCAGATTATACAGTCACGTCACTGTACAATCCAATACAGGAGAGGACAATACAACACAGTCACTGTACAATCCAATACAGGACAATACAGTCACTGTGCGGTCCAATACAACACAGTCACTGTACAATCCAATACAACACAGTCACTGTACAATCCAATACAGGACAATACAGTCACTGTGCGGTCCAATACAGGACAATACAATAGTCACTGAACAATACAACACAGTCACTGTACAATCCAATACAGGAGGACAATACAACACAGTCACTGTACAATCCAATACAGGACCACACATTCACTGTGCAGTCTAATACAACACAGTCACTGTACAATCCAATACAGGACCATACATTCACTGTGCAGTCTAATACAACACAGTCACTGTACAATCCAATACAGGACAATACAATAGTCACTGAACAATACAACACAGTCACTGTACAATCCAATACAGGAGAGGACAATACAACACAGTCACTGTACAATCCAATACAACACAGTCACTGTACAATCCAATACAGGACCATACATTCACTGTGCAGTCTAATACAACACAGTCACTGTACAATCCAATACAGGACAATACATTCACTGTGCAGTCCAATACAGGACAATACAATACAGTCACTGTACAATCCAATACAGGACCATACATTCACTGTGCGGTCCAATACAGGACAATACAATACAGTCACTGAACAATACAGGACAGTCACTGTACAATCCAATACAGGACAGGACAATACAACACAGTCACTGTACAATCCAATACAGTCACTGAACAATCCAATACAGGACAGGACAATACAATGCTATCTGATTATACAAGTTAGAATACAACTGTCTATTTCTATCACCTATCTGAAGAAGGCAGAAGCCAAAACATTGCTAAATTAAAAATGGCATTTCTTCATACACACGCACGCACACACACACACACGCACATGCACATATATATATATAAATAAATAGATGTGTGCGTGTATGTATGTATGTATTTATACAGTCACACACGGTTCTTACCTTTTTGCCTGACAGAGCACCAGATGGTTACAGTGAGCACAGTGATCACTCCGAACACCAGCACGGCCAGAATGCCTCCAATGACGGAGTAGGGAAGGTATCTCTGCGCCTCCACGATCGCACCCGGGTCTGTGGGGAGCACAACCAACATCGCTATTATTAATATTAATATTACTAGCATTGCCATTACTAGCATCTGCCCTGCTGCTGCCACTGCAGCGCCAGTCGAAGTGAAAGGGGTTCCGTTAATACTGCATGTCAAGTGAAGCGCTCGGCACAGTTCGGATTAACCAACGTCACAAAGGCTCCCATTGACAGCAGCCAGCACAGCACCGCTGAATGAATTATTATTATTATTTCAGATCTGAAGGCTGTAGAAGGTGGAGGCGAGAGACGAGGAGAAAAGGGTTATTAATGATTATTAATGGTTACTGTACCTTTGAATTCAATGACAGGAGGGGTGTCTGTACGAAGGGAAAACAAAACAGAAATCAACAACATGTAGGGTGACAAAATAAAAATATTAATGATGATCAAAATAAAAATATTAATAATGACGAGGGGTTCAGAGTTCAGGGTCAGGTAGATTTATTATTAGAGTTCTCTTTTACAGTTTTTAGGGTTCCATTTTAAATTTTCTATCCATAATTATTAGACCCTTATAGAGCTGGATTGAGAAATACTAAAAGAAACTCAAATTTCAACTGCGAAACTTTAACAAAAACCAAGTTTGATATGTTCTAATATTTATTCACAAATAAAAACATTTAAAAAAAAACAAACAAACCCTCAATCTATTTTTTTTCACACCTCTTATTTTTGGGTGGGATCTGGTTGAAATCCTATTTCATAAAACTATTTTTTTTCAGCGGGGGTGGGGGGGGTGTGTTAGAATTCAGGGTTCAGGATTATTGCACTGTTCTACCAGCAGGTGTCACTACAGCCCCGCATACAGCGCTGCCAGAATCACCCCCCCACCCCTTTGTCTTCCAGCTCGGTTCAGAATTCTAACACGTCAGCTTGACAATTAATTAATTGACTCGTAATAATGATTACCGAGAATGAATCATGTTTCTTTGCTCAGTGTCTGTGTGTGTCTACAGTCTCAGTGTGAGAGGCGTTGATCACCACAGAGAGATGGGAAGAGTCATATAAATAATTAGAATCAGAATAACATGCAGTAAAAGTATAAAACATTAATTCCCGTTCAGAATCACAAACTGCGCTGCGATCAACACGACAAGCAGCTGGCTTCTCTTAGCTGAGCAGCAGAGTCACTAAAGCAACGGACTGTAGGATTTAGGGACTAGAAGAGAAAACTCATTCCCCCCGGGTCTCTCTCAGTTTCTCTCGATGGTTTATTCCTGACGGTTGTATCTCCTCGCTCGGCCCCGGGCTGCTTGTTTTTTTTGTTTGTTTTTTTTTGAGTGCACTAGGGTTTTGTCACGAGGTCATCTCAGCAGGAGTGCTCCTTGTTTTCTGTTGTTTAAAATCAGCTCACTGTGGCAAAAAGTACTCCCAACAAAATCATTAATTCAACAACCAAGCCCCCCCCCGCCACCCCCTTTTCCCCCTCCCCCTCTTCCCCTCCACCCTCTTCCCCTCCCCCCCTCTCTGACAGACCCTTCTGTCTTTTCCTACGGTCAGGGAGATGCGAGTCGAGGTTATTAAAAAAGTCTCGGCCGGCAGATTTTTCACTTTTTTCGAGAGCAGAGAGAAAACAAAACAAACAAACAAACAAATAGCTATTGCGTCTCTTGGGTCTCTCTGGTGCGAGGTTATTTATTGTGTTTTTGTAATTTTTATTGCTTGGAATTCATCATGTTGAAGAGGGTTTTTTTCAAGCACCACTGGGTGAAGACAAAGACTCCCTGCTGATGTCACTCCCCATTAAAACAGCTGCACTTAGCAATACTACTAATAACAAGCAGAGTGCCGGTCTCGCACTCACTTTTGAAGGAAGGCATTCCAGAAGTTTCTACACATCAGCTAATGCAGAAGCAGCCTCGTTAGCAGCAGCTTTCCGCTCATTAACTTTTTAATTTAGATTCAGGCAATGAATGAATATGTTTATAAGTCTAATCCAGTCCCTGTGTTTCAGTGTCAGGATCTCTGTGTGTCCCAGCGTCTCTGTGTGCATCTCAGTGTGTCCCTGTGTCAGTGCGTCTCACTCTGTGTCAGTGTCCCTCCTTACCGTACACCACCAGTGTGTACTCGTCGGCCGCACGCCCGTACTGGTTGTGTCCCTCGCACACGTAGGTCCCATTGTCCAGCGCGCTGAGCCGGGGGATGGTCAGCAGGGTCCCCTGGGTCTCTGTCCTCTCGGGGAGAGAGCTGTTGAGCCGGGACCAGAGCACCGCGCGGGGCCTGGGGGAGGAGAGGGAAAGAGACATTACTGACAGAGCAGGGAAAAATAACTACAGGGGGGGGGGGTGGGGGGGGGGGGGAGGGGGGAGTGGGGAGAGAGAGGGAGAGAGGGAGAGGAGAGAGAGAGGAGAGAGAGAGAGAGAGGGGGTGAGCTGGGTGGTGGGATCAGTCTGGCCTGGGGGAAGAAGGGGTCTCGAGACCATTACTCTCAAGCAGGGACTCGCCCCTGACTCGCGTGGCACGCCCCCGGACCCCCTCCTCTCCCTTTCTCTCGTAATGGACTGTCTCGTCCCCGTTTTGGGGTTATGCGGTCCCCCCTGGGGGATCAGAGCACGTTCTCTGGCTCGGGCCCTGTGCGGGGCCTGGGAGGAGAGGGAAAGATACCTTATACTGACAGAGCAGGGAAAAATACCTACAGGGGGGGAGGGGGAGAGAGGGAGAGAGAGAGAGAGAGAGTTGTTGAGCTGGGATCAGAGCACCGTGCGGGGCCTGGGGGAGGAGAGGGAAAGAGACATTACTGACAGAGCAGGATAAATAACTGGTGATCCGAGGAAATAAGTCACGGGCCTGGAGAGCCCGGATGGGAGAGGGAGAAGAGACATCCCTTTTGAGCTGGGATCATACACACTGTGCGGGGGGGAGGAACAAGGGAAAGCTTTATTTACTGACAGAGCAGCTAAATAACTACAAGGAGAGAGAGAGAGAGAGAGAGAGAGTTGTTGAGCTGGGATCAGAGCACCGTGCGGGGCCTGGGGGAGGAGAGGGAGGGGGAGAGGGAAAGAGACATTACTGACAGAGCAGGGAAAATAACACACAGGAGGAGGGGGTTAAAAGAAAGGAGCTTCCCTGTTCAAATCCCGGCTCAACCACTGACTCACTGTGTGCGTGTGCGTATGCGTGTGCGTGTGCTACCCTGAGCAAGTCACTTCACCTTCGGGTGAGACGCAAAACAAACGCGGTCCTATTGGAAGAGACTCTGCAGCAGCAGCGGTTGTTGATGAAGCAGAGCTCACCCCCCTGGTTTCTTTGGATAAAATAACCCTACCAAACAACAAAATCATCATCATCTAGACCATAAGGACAGACTGGTTAGGGTAACTGCAACACTTCAGTCCCAAATGCAGGAGAGTCTCCCTGCAGAAAAGACAATGAATGAAGTCCAGTGTTACTGAATTCACAGAGGAGTCTGCGAGGGCTGCCCTGGAAACTCGTTAGCTGAGATTTAGTGCCATTATTTTCCTGGGTCTGAAGCGTGACTGACGGGCTGAGCAGCGATTTACCACTGCTTCAGTTTCATTGAAAAAAAAAAAAAGCCAGCTGAGCTCTGTAAGCAGAGGAAGGGTCGAATCTCAAATCCGCCCGCACCGCGACGCTCTGTTCACAGGAGGTGTGGGAACATGCCGGCTGGATCTGCTTCACTCTCAGCCCTAACACGCTCCATTCGAATCACATGACTGCGTGAGCTTTGAGCTCTGCAAGACCCCCCCCCCCCGCTCACTCTGTGATCTGGACTGTGCTACACGGGTCTGAGGGGAAAGAACTACCTGGCAATCGAAGAACAGAACCTGAACTCTGTCAAATGCACCTTAACACACAGACTCGCCATCTGTCTGTCTATCTGCAGAGTTAAACAAAGTTTAACAATTCTGTGCATCACGTTCCGCTTGTGTTTTGTTTTACGATTTTTTTTTTGTATTGAAGCAAAACAAAAGAAACGAAAACGCGGTTTCTGTATCATTGAGGTGAACGAGTTCTTACAACCCCGCAGAGACATTAATCTAGAAAAGAGCCTGACTGGACGCCGGTAATGGCGGAGGAGGAGGAGGAGGAGGAGGAGGAGGGAGGAGGAGGAGGAGGAGATGACTGGACGCCGGTAATGGCGGAGGAGGAGGAGGAGGAGATGACTGGACGCCGGTAATGGCGGAGGAGGAGGAGGAGGAGGAGGAGATGGCTGGACGCCGGTAGAGGAGGAGGAGGAGGAGGAGATGACTGGACGCCGGTAATGGCGGAGGAGGAGGAGGAGGAGGAGATGACTGGACGCCGGTAATGACGGAGGAGGAGGAGGAGGAGATGACTGGACGCCGGTAATGGCGGGAGGAGGAGGAGGAGGAGATGACTGGACGCCGGTAAGGAGATGACTGGACGCCGAGGAGGAGGAGGAGATGACTGGACGCCGGTAATGGCGGAGGAGGAGGAGGAGGAGGAGGAGATGACTGGACGCCGGTAATGGCGGAGGAGGAGGAGGAGATGGCTGGACGCCGGTAAGGAGGAGGAGGAGGAGGAGATGACTGGACGCCGGTAATGGCGGAGGAGGAGGAGGAGGAGATGACTGGACGCCGGTAATGGCGGAGGAGGAGGAGGAGAGGAGGAGGAGGAGGAGGAGGAGGAGATGGCTGGACGCCGGTAATGGCGGAGGAGGAGGAGGAGATGACTGGACGAGGAGGTAATGACGCCGGAGGAGGAGGAGGAGGAGATGACTGGACGCCGGTAATGGCGGAGGAGGAGGAGGAGATGACTGGACGCCGGTAATGGCGGAGGAGGAGGAGGAGATGACTGGACGCCGGTAATGGCGGAGGAGGAGGAGGAGATGACTGGACGCCGGTAATGGAGGAGGAGGAGGAGATGACTGGACGCCGGTAATGACGGAGGAGGAGGAGGAGGAGATGACTGGACGCCGGTAATGACGGAGGAGGAGGAGGAGATGACTGGACGCCGGTAATGGCGGAGGAGGAGGAGGAGGACTGGACGCCGGTAAGGCCGCGAGGAGGAGGAGAGGAGATGACGGGACCGCCGGCCATTGACCGCTGGACGCCGGTAATGGCGGCGGAGAGGAGAGAGAGATGCCTGGGACGCCGCTCGGTAATGGAGGCGGAGGAGGAGATGACTGGACCCTCTAGGAGGCCAATTACTGACTCCTCCCTAATGAGAATTGACTGTACTCGCCGTAAGGCGGAGGATGAGGAGATGACTGGAACGCCGCCTAATCGCCCGGCGGCGTAGGAGAATGGAGGAGGAGGAGGAGGATGAGATGACTGGACGCCGGTAATGGCGGAGGAGGAGAGGAGGAGATTGCTGGCCGCCGGTAATGCGCGGAGGAGGAGGAGGAGATGACTTGACTGGACGCCGGTAATGCCTGAGGAGGAGATGACTGGACGCCGGTAATGGCGGAGGAGGAGGAGGAGATGACTGGACGCCGGTAATGGCGGAGGAGGAGGAGGAGATGACTGGACGCCGGTAATGGCGGACTGGGAGGAGGAGGAGGAGGAGATGACTGGACGCCGGTAATGGCGGAGGAGGAGGAGGAGGAGGAGATGACTGGACGCCGGTAATGGAGGAGGAGGAGGAGGAGGAGATGACTGGACGCCGGTAATGGCGGAGGAGGAGGAGGAGGAGATGACTGGACGCCGGTAATGACGGAGGAGGAGGAGATGACTGGACGCCGGTAATGGAGGAGGAGGAGGAGATGACTGGACGCCGGTAATGGAGGAGGAGGAGGAGATGACTGGACGCCGGTAATGGCGGAGGAGGAGGAGGAGATGACTGGACGCCGGTAATGGCGGAGGAGGAGGAGGAGATGACTGGACGCCAGTAATGACGGAGGAGGAGGAGCTTCTTACTAGTCCTGAAGATGACTAGACCGACTTGGACGGCCGGTAATGGCACCGGTAATGGCGAAGGAGGAGGAGGAGATGACTGGACGCCGGTAATGGCGGAGGAGGAGGAGGAGGAGGAGATGACTGGACGCCGGTAATGGCGGAGGAGGAGGAGGAGATGACTGGACGCCGGTAATGAGGAGGAGGAGGAGGAGGAGGAGGAGATGACTGGACGCCGGTAATGGCGAAGGAGGAGGAGGAGATGACTGGACGCCGGTAATGGCGGAGGAGGAGGAGGAGGAGGAGATGACTGGACACCGGTAATGGCGGAGGAGGAGGAGGAGGACTGGACGCCGGTAATGACGGAGGAGGAGGAGGAGGAGATGACTGGACGCCGGTAATGGCGGAGGAGGAGGAGGAGATGACTGGACGCCGGTAATGGCGGAGGAGGAGGAGGAGATGACTGGACGCCGGTAATGACTGGACGCCGGAGGAGGAGGAGGAGGAGATGACTGGACGCCGGTAATGGCGGAGGAGGAGGAGGAGATGACTGGACGGTAATGACGGAGGAGGAGGAGGAGGAGGAGATGACTGGACGCCGGTAATGGCGAAGGAGGAGGAGGAGATGACTGGACGCCAGTAATGACGGAGGAGGAGGAGGAGGAGATGACTGGACGCCGGTAATGGCGGAGGAGGAGGAGGAGGAGGAGATGACTGGACGCCGGTAATGAGGAGATGAGGACGCCGGAGGAGGAGGAGGAGATGACTGGACGCCGGTAATGACGGAGGAGGAGGAGGAGGAGATGACTGGACGCCGGTAATGGCGGAGGAGGAGGAGGAGGAGATGACTGGACGCCAGTAATGACGGAGGAGGAGGAGGAGGAGATGACTGGACGCCGGTAATGGCGGAGGAGGAGGAGGAGATGACTGGACGCCGGTAATGACGGAGGAGGAGGAGGAGATGACTGGACGCCGGTAATGGCGAGGAGGAGGAGGAGGAGATGACTGGACGCCGGTAATGGCGGAGGAGGAGGAGGAGATGACTGGACGCCGGTAATGACGGAGGAGGAGGAGGAGGAGGAGATGACTGGACGCCGGTAATGGCGGAGGAGGAGGAGGAGATGACTGGACGCCGGTAATGACGGAGGAGGAGGAGGAGGAGGAGGAGATGACTGGACGCCGGTAATGACGGAGGAGGAGGAGGAGGAGATGACTGGACGCCGGTAATGACGGAGGAGGAGGAGGAGATGACTGGACGCCGGTAATGGAGGAGGAGGAGGAGATGACTGGACGCCGGTAATGACGGAGGAGGAGGAGGAGATGACTGGACACCGGTAATGGCGAAGGAGGAGGAGGAGATGACTGGACGCCAGTAATGACGGAGGAGGAGGAGGAGGAGATGACTGGACGCCGGTAATGGAGGAGGCGGGAGGGAGGAGGAGGAGGAGGAGATGACTGGACGCCGGTAATGACGGAGGAGGAGGAGGAGGAGATGACTGGACGCCGGTAATGGAGGAAGGAGGAGGAGGAGGAGGAGGAGGAGGAGATGACTGGACGCCGGTAATGGAGGAGGAGGAGGAGATGACTGGACGCCGGTAATGGCGGAGGAGGAGGAGGAGGAGGAGGAGGAGGAGATGGAGGAGGAGGAGGGTGACTGGACGCCGGTAAGGAGGAGGAGGAGGAGGAGATGACTGGACGCCGGTGATGGCGGAGGAGGAGGAGGAGATGACTGGACGCCAGTAATGGACGGCGGAGGAGGAGGAGGAGGAGATGACTGGACGCCGGTAATGGCGGAGGAGGAGGAGTAATGAGGACTGGAACCGGGAGGAGGAGGAGGAGGAGATGACTGGACGCCGGTAATGGCGGAGGAGGAGGAGGAGGAGGAGGAGGAGATGACTGGACGCCGGTAATGGAGGAGGAGGAGGAGGACTGGACGCCGGTAATGGACGGAGGAGGAGGAGGAGGAGGAGGAGGAGATGACTGGACGCCGGTAATGGCGGAGGAGGAGGAGGAGGAGGAGGGAGATCCTGACTGATGACTGACCTTTGGGACTGCACTCCTCTTTTTTTTTGGACTGTTGTTCGCCTGGCGGATGTCTGGAGTTGACCTCCTACCGGGGAGTTTTAGGAACGGTTGCCCTTTGTGTACCCTGATTTTTTGGCTTATGAACTTTTTTTTTTACAAATGACTTACTGGGAGGAGGAGGATCCTCCTGACTGTCCGCCGGTAATACAGAGGAGGAGGAGGAGGAGACTGACTGGACCCCCACTCCGGATGACTAGGGGAGGACGCCGGTAATGAGGAGGGGAAGTGACTGGTGCCGCCGGTAATTTTGAATTTTCCTATACCTTTATTGTTTTTTTGACTGGACGCCGGTAATGACGGAGGAGGAGCGTGCCGAGGAGGAAAGGATTGGAAGGGAGAGACCTGGACCGGGCCAGGACTTGGGGCCGTTGCCTCCTCCTCCCTCGGAGGAGGAGATGACTGGACGCTGTAATGCCAATTAGGTGCACTCCTCCTCCTCCTCCTCCTCGCTGAGACTGACCTGCGCCATTCGGAAAACAAAAGCCTCCTCCTAATTTCCTAGCTCCTCCTCGTCCTGCTACAGACCTGGAACGCCAGACGGAGGAGGAGGAGGAGATGACTGGACGCCGGTAATGGAGGAGGAGGAGGAGATGACTGGACGCCGGTAATGGCGAAAGGAGGAGGAGGAGGAGGAGGAGGAGATGACTGGACGCCGGTAATGACGGAGGAGGAGGAGGAGGAGGAGGAGATGACACCTGCGGCCTTACCTGCCTCCTCCTCTGCCTCCTCCTGACTTGGAGCTATTACCATGGACTTAGAACATGGAGCCCCCCAGCTTTCGTACTTCCAATTCAACTCCTCACGCCTTCCTGCCTCTACTGACTGCGGCACAATGATTTCGTATCGCGCTTGGAACGAAAGGAAATGGTCTTCGGGACCTTCCCTTTTATATCCTGGGAGCATCTCTCCTCCTCCTCTCCTTCCCTCGGTTTTCTTCTACGGTACCTACTGTGGTAAGAAAGCTACGGAGGAACCATTACTTCTCGCTCCGGATGCCTCCCTCCTCCTCGCGTCTTACCTGGCCTGCCATTACTGCTCCTCCAGCAAATCCGCCTCCTCCTCCTCCCTGCTAATCTCTTCTGCCTCCACCTCACTGACCTTCATGCCATTACTGCTTTCTCAAGATCTCCTTCCTCCTCCATCTCCCTCTTCCCTACCTTCTTTGCCTTTCAATTCAAGGGACACCCGGTTAGATCTGGAATTACTCACACTTCCCCTCCAATCTGCTCCCCGTGTGTCCGTATCTCGGTGTTCTCTCCTTTACAAAAGATGCGCCCGCATTGTGGGGTTCAAATCCCAAATCCCCACTGCCTGACCAGTAATGACGGCGCTCTGTCGATTTCCTCTCTGAAAAGCACAGCTGTTTACATTCCATTTAATTTCCTATCGTTTCCAGTCACTGCGGGAGTCTGACACGCTTCACTTAGATTTAAAAAAAAAAAAAAAATTCATCTCGTTCTTTAAGAATTCAATAGAAAGAGAATTTCAAAGCTCCACACGAGAGCCCCACTCTGCTGCAGGACTCTTACAGCTGCAATTGAAATTCTGCAACAGATCCACTCTGCTGGAGATAATTACCAGGGAATTAGAAAAGAATTACACCAGGCTTCGTACTGCAATGCAACGACAAAAAAAACAACACAACCCCCACGATCATTTCAGCGTACTGTGCCTCTCGTCACAAAGCAAAACAGCTCTCCTCCCCTTCCTCATACAAACCCTCCCAGCAAATCAGCAGACACTGGTCAGCAAATCTTCAAATCCCTCCTGCCTTTCACTGACACCAGCAGCAATATCACTGCCCCGCCTCCCTTTACAAGAGCGCCAAGCAGGGCTTTCAAATCCCCCCCCCCGAATTTATCAGGAAGCCAGTGCAGAATGGGAAGAGAGAGAGAGAGAGAAAGGGGGGGGGGGGGGGGGTGAAATACCAGAAAGCCATGGGGGCGAGTTACATTGGGTTTGCTGAGATGATGCAGTCCAGAGACAGGCTGTCCCCTTCTCTCATCACTCCAGGGGGGTGCTGAATCTTCACTGTTGGGGCGTCTGAAAACACAGACAGAGACACATTCAGAAACCTGCACAACCTTGACAAGAGAGCCTCACCCAGGCAGCTGCTTCTTAATTCACTCGGAACGGTAAAACCAGCCCCGATCCACACCACAGACCCTCGCCCCGACTGTCCACAGGGAAGGAAATCAGACTCCCGCTGCACAGCGGCGTGATCCAGTCCTGCTTTCACTAGGAGTTTAATAATCAGACTCCCGCTGCACAGCGGCGTGATCCAGTCCTGCTTTCACTAGGAGTTTAATAATCAGACTCCCGCTGCACAGCAGTGTGATCCAGTCCTGCTTTCACTAGGAGTTTAATAATCAGACTCCCGCTGCACAGCAGAGTGATCCAGTCCTGCTTTCACTAGGAGTTTAATAATCAGACTCCCGCTGCACAGCGGCGTGATCCAGTCCTGGGTCTGATTTCCATCGCTGCTAAGCCTTTGAAAACTTGGATGCAGCATCTGTGCATTTTATTGAGATTTAAAAACTGCCTCAGAAAAAAAATATAATAAATCAATGACAAAACGCATTAAGGCTGCATTTTGCTTGTCTCTTGACTGACAGCGTTTGCGTCTAATGTAATAACCGGAGAGATCTGGTGAACACACAGGGTCCCCTTCATTGAGTTTCTTCACTTTGTGAACACGACTCGTCCACAAAAATTAATTAAGAAACTCTCATAACAATGAAGTGACAGCTCCACTTCCAACTGCGAAGCGTCCCGCTGTCAACAGCCTGCAGAAACCCCAACAAGATAAACTAGCGACTGATGAGCGAGAATGGACTGCAGAGAGAGAGAGAGAAACAGGATACAAGATGAAAGGCAGCCCCATCGCACACCCGTACTGTGAATAAATAACCAGGCCGCTAGAGAAAGAAACGGGAAAGAGCCGGACCAACTGAGATTAACAGAGAGGCAAGATACACTGCTGGAGAGGGTAAAAGGGAGACGAGAGATCTCAGCTTTATTACTGTCAGGGACGTTGAGATGGAAAGTTAGATGAGGCATGCTTTTTTTTTTTTTTTTTTTTTTTTTTTTTAATTAATTTTTTACACATCTCAGGAGAGGACAGGACTAAGCTGGGAAGCAGGAGATCAGGTGTGTCACAGTGCACGTCGAGCGAGCGAGCGTGTGCTCGCGTTGCGCGTCGAGGGCGCGCAGGGCAGTGTAACCGGCGAGCGAGCGCGTGTGTGTGTGTGTGTGTGTGTCTCCGGCGCGTGTGTGTCGAAGGGCTTTGCTGTCGCGGCGCGCGATTTCGTGTCGCGCGTCCCCGCATTTACAACGCTTCGCGTCTTGTGTGTGTGTGTGTGCTCGCGGTGTGTGTCGAGGGCGCGCAGGGCAGTGTAACCGGCGAGCGTTGGAGAGCGCGTGTGTGTTTGTGTGTGTGTGTGTGGTGCGGCTCGCGGTTGTGCTAGCGGTGTGGAAGTTTCAGGGCAGTGTCCCGTCACCGCGAGCGCTTGCGCGACGTGTGTGTGTGTGTGTGTGTGTGTGTGTGCTCACGCTGTGCGTCCCGGTGTCACATTGTCCGCTCGCTAACGCGCCGCACACACCACACACGATCGAAACACCGCGTCCCCCGCGCGTCCCGTCCATTGAAAACGTGTGTGTGTGTGTGTGTGTGTGTGCTCGCGGTGTGTGTCGAGGGCGCGCAGGGCAGTGTAACTGGCGAGCGGGCGCGTGTGGCGAGCGAGCGCGTGTGTGTGTGTGCTCGCGGTGCGTGTCGAGGGCGCGCAGGGCAGTGTAACTGGCGAGCGAGCGCGTGTGTGTGTGTGCTCGCGGTGTGTGTCGAGGGCGCGCAGGGCAGTGTAACCGGCGAGCGAGCGCGTGTGTGTGTGTGTGTGCTCGCGGTGTGTGTCGAGGGCGCGCAGGGCAGTGTAACCGGCGAGCGAGCGCGTGTGTGTGTGTGTGCTCGCGGTGTGTGTCGAGGGCGCGCAGGGCAGTGTAACCGGCGAGCGAGCGCGTGTGTACTCACAGTGCACGTCGAGGGCATGCTGCGTGATCTTCCTCTGGCTGCGCAGGGCAGGATGCGTCGCCTCGCACGTCACGAGGGCCCCGTCGTCCCTCTTGCTGACCGCCAGGCGGATGGTGTTGGACACGCTGACCGTCTTGTCATTGTCCTGCTGGCTGGTCACTCCTGAGAGTGAGGGAGAGAGAGAGGGGCTTCAAAACACAGCATCATTCAAGCACTGCACGCAGAGCCAGACAGATCAGTAATAATAACAGATGAAAAGTAATTCCCAGAAATCAGTCACTGTTTCAGCATGTGTCTGTCAGTGGATTGTCTATCAGTCAGTGTGTGTCTCTCTCAGTGTGTGTGTGTGATTCAGGTGTCCTCAGTGCCAGCCATATTCCCCCTTCTCCCCCTCTCCCTCCTCTCTCTCTCTCTCACCCCCCTCTCCTCTCTCCCTCCTCTTTGTTTTTTCCAGAGAGGATGCAGCGCTCGTTTTTCTAAAGATTTATTTCTGTTCTGTTTCTACATTCCTGTGATTATCCCCCCCCCCCCTAGAGAGAGACAGAGACAGATGTTAATATTAAAGACGGGATTCATGAGACATAAAACAAATAAGGTCCTATTGAAAGCGACTCTGCAGGATCATTGACTCACTGTGTGTGTGTGTGTGTGTGTGTGTGTGTGTGTGTGTGAGAGACCCTGAGCGAGTCTCTTCACCTCCTTGTGCTCCGTCCTTCGGACGAGACGTAAAACAAACGCGGTCCTATTGGAAGAGACTCTGCAGCAGCAGCAGCGGTTGTTAATGATGCAGAGTTCACCCCCCTCAGTCTCTGTAAGTCTCTGTGCATAAAAGCATCTGCTAAATGACTCAATAATAATAATAATAATAATAATAATAATCATCATCATCATCCATAGGTTGTTGCAAGCAGACAAGGTCTTGTTTGATAAACAGCTCAGGAAGCTTTGCATGTAAAAAGTCTCAGAGCTCAGAGAGAGCTTATTATATCAAATATCAGCATTGTCTCTCAGATAAAAGACTTCACCACACACTCAGATAAAACAAAACCCTTCTACATCCCTTTGAATCTTAAAGAATAAAAATGACAAAAACACACTGTCCGTAAGTCACTCAACGGGTCCCTCTTGAAAAGCAGGATGTTCAGCTCTGGGGCTGACATTCTCAGAGCTCAGAGAAACATTCAGATTGAAAAGGAATTGAATTGCTTTGAAAAGGCTAAAAAAAACTAAAAAAAAAAAAAAAAAAAAAAAACAACACACACACACACACACACAACAGAACAAGGAGGCGTCGAAGGCCAAGGCATTTTTCAACACGACGTGTATTTGTGTAAAGAAATCAAAACTCCACACTGCAGAGCGCTCTACTAGTATAGGAAAAAGAGCTCCATTCTCCACACTGCAGAGCTGTATAGAGGTCTACAGGAAAGACAGCTCCATTCTCCACACTGCAGAGCTGTATAGAGGTCTACAGGAAAGACAGCTCCATTCTCCACACTGCAGAGCTGTATAGAGGTCTACAGGAAAGACAGCTCCATTCTCCACACTGCAGAGCGCTCTACTAGTATAGGAAAAAGAGCTCCATTCTCCACACTGCAGAGCTGTATAGAGGTCTACAGGAAAGACAGCTCCACTCTCAACACTGCAGAGCTGTATAGAGGTCTATAGGAAAGAGAACTCCACTCTCAACACTGCAGAGCTGTATAGAGGTATAGGAAAAAGAGCTCCATTCTCCACACTGCAGAGCTGTATAGAGGTCTACAGGAAAGACAGCTCCATTCTCCACACTGCAGAGCTGTATAGAGGTCTACAGGAAAGACAGCTCCATTCTCCACACTGCAGAGCTGTATAGAGGTCTACAGGAAAGACAGCTCCATTCTCCACACTGCAGAGCTGTATAGAGGTCTACAGGAAAGACAGCTCCATTCTCCACACTGCAGAGCTGTATAGAGGTCTACAGGAAAGACAGCTCCATTCTCCACACTGCAGAGCTATATAGAGGTCTATAGGAAAGAGAACTCCACTCTGTAGAGAGATTTAGGCGGGGCTATATTCCAATAAATTCTCGCTTTTATAAATCTGTTTAACCCCCCCCGGGTACTGTGCGATTCCTCTGTGTGTGTGTGTGTGTGATTCCTGTGTGCAGTGTGATTCCTGTGTGCAGTGTGATTCCTGTGTGCAGTGTGCAGTGTGATTCCTGTGTGTGAGTGTGCAGTGTGATTCCTCTGTGTGAGTGTGCAGTGCGATTCCTCTGTGTGAGTGTGCAGTGCGATTCCTCTGTGTGAGTGTGCAGTGTGATTCCTCTGTTCCTGTGTGCAGTGTGATTCCTCTGTGTGTGTGTGCAGTGTGATTCCTGTGTGCAGTGTGATTCCTCTGTGTGAGTGTGTGTGCACTGTGATTCCTCTGTGTGTGTGTGCAGTGTGATTCCTCTGTGTGTGTGTGCAGTGTGATTCCTCTGTGTGCAGTGTGATTCCTCTGTGTGAGTGTGTGTGCACTGTGATTCCTCTGTGTGAGTGTGCAGCGTGATTCCTCTGTGTGTGTGTGCAGCGTGATTCCTCTGTGTGTGTGTGCAGCGTGATTCCTCTGTGTGTGTGTGCAGCGTGATTCCTCTGTGTGTGTGTGCAGCGTGATTCCTCTGTGTGTGTGTGTGCGCAGTGTGATTCCTCTGTGTGTGTGTGCAGTGTGATTCCTCTGTGTGTGTGTGCAGTGTGTGAGTGTGCAGTGTGATTCTGTGTGTGTGTGTGCAGTGCGATTCCTCTGTGTGAGTGTGCAGTGCGATTCCTCTGTGTGTGTGTGTGTGCAGTGTGATTCCTGTGTGCAGTGTGATTCCTCTGTGTGTGTGTGTGTGCAGTGTGATTCCTGTGTGCACTGTGATTCCTCTGTGTGTGTGTGCACTGTGATTCCTCTGTGTGTGTGTGCAGCGTGATTCCTCTGTGTGTGTGTGCAGTGTGATTCCTCTGTGTGTGTGTGCAGTGTGATTCCTGTGTGTGAGTGTGCAGTGTGATTCCTCTGTGCGAGTGTGCAGTGCGATTCCTCTGTGTGAGTGTGCAGTGCGATTCCTCTGTGTGCGAGTGTGCAGTGTGATTCCTCTGTGTGTGTGTGTGCGCAGTGTGATTCCTGTGTGTGAGTGCAGTGCGATTCCTCTGTGTGAGTGTGCAGTGCGATTCCTCTGTGTGAGTGTGCAGTGCGATTCCTCTGTGTGAGTGTGCAGTGCGATTCCTCTGTGTGTGTGTGTGATTCCTCTGTGTGTGTGTGCAGTGTGATTCCTGTGTGTGTGTGACAGTGTGTGCAGGAACACACGAATTCCTCCACTGTGGCCACACCACCACACGTCACACTAAGGACACACACACACACACTGTTCACACTAAGGATTGTGTGTGTGTGTGTGTGTGTGTGTGTGTGCAGTGTGATTCCTCTGTGTGTGTGTGTGTGTGCAGTGTGATTCCTCTGTGTGTGTGTGTGTGTGTGCAGTGTGATTCCTCTGTGTGTGTGTGTGTGCAGTGTGATTCCTCTGTTCACACACTGTGGTGTGTGTGTGCAGTCACTCTGTGGTGTGTGTGTGTGTGCAGTGACACACCTCACACTGTGTGTGTGTGTGTGTGTGCATGTGTGATTCCTCCGTGTGTGTGTGTGTGTGTGCAGTGTGATTCCTCTGTGTGTGTGTGTGTGTGTGTGCAGTGTGATTCCTCTGTGTGTGTGTGTGTGTGTGTGCGTGATTGCTTCACTCTCTGGTGTGTGGTGTGTGGTGCAGTGTGATTGACACAACTGTTGTGTGGTTGTGTGGTGTACACACTACCAACACACATCACTCTGATCCTGTGTGTGTGTGTGTGTGTGTGTGCAGTGTGATTCCTCTGTGTGTGTGTGTGTGTGTGTGCAGTGTGATTCCTCTGTGTGTGTGTGTGTGTGTGCAGTGTGATTCCTCTGTGTGTGTGTGTGTGTGCAGTGTGATTCCTCTGTGTGTGTGTGTGTGTGTGTGTGTGTGTGGTTCCTCTGTGTGTGTGTGTGTGTGTGTGCAGTGTGATTCCTGTGTGTGTGTGTGTGTGCAGTGTGATTCCTATGACACACCACACACACACTACACACTGTCAACACTAATTCCTCACACACACACAGCACACACAGGAGACACACACCGAACACACACACACTGTCACACTAAGGTGTGTGTGTGCCACACGTGATTCCACTGTGTGCTGTGTTGTGTGCAGTGTGATTCCTCTGTGTGTGTGTGTGTGTGTGTGGAGTGTGATTGTGTGTGTGTGTGTGTGTGCAGTGTGATTCCTCTGTGTGTGTGTGTGTGTGTGTGTGTGATTTCTCTGTGTGTGTGTGTGTGTGTGCAGTGTGATTCCTCTGTGTGTGTGTGTGTGCAGTGTGATTCCTCTGTGTGTGTGTGTGTGTGTGTGCAGTGTGATTCCTCTGTGTGTGTGTGTGTGTGTGCAGTGTGATTCCTCTGTGTGTGTGTGTGTGTGTGTGCAGTGTGATTCCTCTGTGTGTGTGTGCAGTGTGATTCCTCTGTGTGTGTGTGTGCAGTGTGATTCCTCTGTGTGTGTGTGTGTGTGTGTGCAGTGTGATTCCTCTGTGTGTGTGTGTGTGCAGTGTGATTCCTCTGTGTGTGTGTGTGCAGTGTGATTCCTCTGTGTGTGTGTGTGTGTGTGTGCAGTGTGATTCCTCTGTGTGTGTGTGTGTGTGTGTGCAGTGTGATTCCTCTGTGTGTGTGTGTGCAGTGTGTGCTGTGTGATTGCAGTGTGTGTGTGTGTGTGTGCAGTGTGATTCCTCTGTGTGTGTGTGCAGTGTGATTCCTCTGTGTGTGTGTGTGTGCTGTGTGTGTGCAGTGTGTGTGTGTGTGTGTGCAGTGTGATTGTGTGTGTGAGTGTGTGCGATTCCTCTGTGTGTGAGTGTGCAGTGTGATTCCTCTGTGTGAGTGTGCAGTGCGATTCCTGTGTGTGAGTGTGCAGTGCGATTCCTGTGTGTGAGTGTGCAGTGCGATTCCTCTGTGTGAGTGTGCAGTGTGATTCCTGTGTGTGAGTGTGCAGTGCGATTCCTCTGTGTGTGTGTGCAGTGTGATTCCTGTGTGCAGTGTGATTCCTCTGTGTGTGTGAGTGCAATGTGCTTCCTCTGTGTGTGTGCAGTGTGATTCCTCTGTGCGAGTGTGTGTGTAGTGCGATTCCTCTGTGTGTGTGCAGTGCGATTCCTGTGTGTGAGTGTGCAGTGCGATTCCTCTGTGTGCGAGTGTGCAGTGCGATTCCTCTGTGTGAGTGTGCAGTGCGATTCCTCTGTGTGAGTGTGCAGTGCGATTCCTCTGTGTGAGTGTGGGCGAGTGCAGTGCGATTCCTCTGTGTGAGTGTGTGTGTAGTGCGATTCCTCTGTGTGTGTGTGTGTGTGCAGTGTGATTCCTCTGTGTGTGAGTTTGTGTGTGTGTGTGCAGTGTGAGCGCAGTGCGATTCCTCTGTGTGAGTGCAGTGTGATTCCTCTGTGTGAGTGAGTGCAGTGCGATTCCTCCGTGTGTGTGTGCTCTCTGGTCTCTCTCTCTCACCTGGTATCTCCCGGCGGTCTCTGTACCAACGCAGTGTGGCCGGGGGTTTGCTTCTGGGAGCAATGCAGGTCAGCTCCATCACCCCTCCCTCCACCACCTGCTCCTTCACTTCCACTTGAGGCTCTGCAGGGGGCACTGTGGTGCAGAGAAAACACAGAGTCAGAGACACACACACCACAGCCCACTCCCTGGTCTTTGTTCCAAACCCTAATCTAAATCATCTAACTGAACCAATTCAAACCTCCATCCACACCCTGAATTCGCCAAAAAACCTGGAGTGGAATTGCCCTCCAGGACCGGGATTGGACACCACTAGTCTAATCAACCCAGGGATAGAATCAAGACTCCTGCTGCAGAGGACAGTTTCACCAGGTTTTACTAGCAGCTCGATCAGCCCCCAGTGTGTCCAGGTAACAAGCTCAGGTGTGTCTTATTATTAAACTAGTGAAACCAGGACTGGATCAAAATGCTGTACAATGGAGTCTTATTTCCATCTTTGAAATCCATCTTAATCTAGTCCTAACTAAGGAACTCTGAAATATTAAATTACAGAAGACTTTGTTTTAATCTTGTTAAACTGTAACCAAATTTGAATGATAAGTTAAATAAAATTAAAAAAAAAACAATGACGATTAAAATCTGAGGAAATGAGCAATATACAAGCCCATTATTGCTTGTAGAGGCTTGGATCATTAAAAAAGTTTATTACAAAACTCAAGTGCAACGTGAAATTGGCTCACAGTGTGGTCGGTTTAAATTAGAAAATAAAACGAGAGGGAGGGGAGACGAGAAAGAGAGGAGAGGGAGGGGAGACTGAGAAAGAGAGAGGAGAGGTGAGAAAGACAATGAAGGTGAAACGAGAGAGGTGAGAGAAATTGGAGAGAAATATTCTCAAGACGAGAGCGGATGAAGGGTTTTTGATTTGGAGAGAGAGAGAGAGAGATATTGTGCGAGCAAGCACAGAGCGAGAGAGAGAGAGAGAAATACTCAAGCTAGTTGAAGGTTTTCTTTATTTCAAGAGAGAAGGACGAGCAGTGGGGGGGGGGGGGGGCGGGTGCGTGGGGGGGGGGGGGGGGGGGGGGGGGGTCACTGTTAAAGTATCATGTGATTTCCTTGAAATCAGGAAGTAGTCCAAAAGAGGCCGGCGAGTAGAATTCAATAGGGTTTGGATAATCAAGGCTCATTTCAAAAGAAATACAGTTTGAGAAGCAGCAACACTTTGAATAACAGCAAAACATCTGGACATGTGAACCACAGACACTGAACACACACACACACACACTCTCTTCCTATTAAAGCAAGTATCTAGTTTTCTGACAAGCGAGTTTTTTTTTTTTTTTTCTTGTCGTTACAAATCCTCAGTTCTGTTGCAGAGATCAGAGAGCTGAGAAAACACTCAATCTGTGTCTGGATTATTATAAAAATCACAGGAACAGCATTCTCCTCTCGCTCTCTCCCTCTGGCTGTCAGATACAGAAAAAAAAACACTGCCAGCTTGTTTTTATAGACTAGCCTGATTATTGATCAGCCTGGTTTTTATTTCAGCTTGCCTATAGAGCTGTGCGACCCCCTGCACACCAGGGGAGACCCTCGGGGATCCCCGAGCTCCCCTGACTGTGCGACTCCCTCCTGCACACCACGCAGCCGTGCCTTTACCAGGCGAGACCCTCGGGGAGGGAACCCTGCGTTCCTGACTGCGACTCCCCTGACTGTGTGCCTTTACCATTGGAGACCCTCAGGGACCCCTGCGTTCCTGACTGTGCGACTCCCTCCTGCACACCACGCGGCCGTGCCTTTACCAGGGGAGACCCTCTGGCGCAGACCGTTTTATTAGAGCTGCACTATGTCAATTGCAAGGGGTTGACCAGTAAGCGAAGCTGAGACCCATCACAGTGCAAGGTGCCCACCCCCTCCTCTCTCGAATCTCTCTCTCTACACTGACAGAGGGAGAGAGAAAAGGAGAGAGGATTTCTATCTCTCTCTCTCGCTCTCTCTCTCTCTCTACTTCTCTCTCTCTCTCTCTCTCTCTCTCTCTCTCCTCACTGCTGTGTAATGAAGCGAGTCTTCACTCTCTTCCACCTCGACAGCTATTGCTCTCCGGCTGATCTGATGTCCAGCAGGTAATTCTGCAGCATTAGTTAATAGCCACATGGAGGAAGCACATTTTCTCTCTAGAGTCCTGGTTTAATTTGGGGGGGGGGGGGGGGGGGGGTGGGGGGGGGGGAGCTGATTAAGTGTGGATCGAGGACTAAGTCTAAACTTGGCCCCGGGGGTTCCCAGGGTCAGATTTGAACCCAGGCCCCCAGAGGAAGGTGAAAGGCAGGACTGCAAGGCTGGTGAATTAGAAACTGTCTCCGATGGTGTCGTAGCATCAAGATCGGGGCTGCACGTGACCGTGCGAGCTCTCCGACAATCAGCGTGTGCGTGTGTGCGTGCGTGTGTGTGCGTGCGTGTGCTCGTGTCTTTCAACAGCATCTTGCCCTTTGTTAAAATTCAACCAGCAGGCCACCTTACCGAGCACTGTGAGCGTTGCCACCTGGTGGAGGGTGGCATCGGTGTAGAGCTGGCAGAAGTACCCCCCCTCATCCTCCACCCTGACGTTGGACAGAACGATCTTCACCAGCCTCGGAGTGAACTGAACCATCTGGAAACGCTCGTCCTTCAGGGCTGGGGGGGGGGAGAACGAGAGAGAGAGGGGGAGAGAGAGAGATAGCATTGATTGATCTCTTTCAAAAACACCAGCAAAGCCACATCTCCATCAGCACACACGCACACTCTGCTTCAATATGCAGATTTGCTGCGTGTAGGTGGATGGATTACCGATGTGGGATTTCTCCTCTTTTTTTTTTTTAATTCTTTCTTTCTTGCTGCCAGGTCTTCAGTATGTTTCTCCGAGTCAGGAGCAGATCTGCCAACACAAGCTGCTCATTCTGTAGAGAACAGCCTGGCTAGCACCCAGCCCCCCAGCTCTGCAGTGCAGCGCATCCTGCCTGCGGCGTGAATCCTTGTTCTACTGACTGGATAAACACAAGCTTTCTAAACATCTCGCTACGCTACACTGCCTTATACAGCCCTACACTGTGCTGTACAGCCTTGCCATGTACAGCCCTGCATTATATAGCCCTGCCCTGCATTATGTAGCCCTGCCCCACCCTGCGCTACACAGCCCTGCCCTGCGCTGCCTTGCGCTACACACCCAGCCCTGCCCTGCCCTACACAGCCCAGCCCTACCCTGCCTTGCGCTACACAGCCCAGCCCTGTCCTGCGCTACACAGCCCAGCCCAGCCCTGCCCTGCCCTGCGCTACACAGCCCTGCCCTGCGCTACACAGCCCTGCCCTACACAGCCCTGCCCTGCGCTACACAGCCCTGCTAAGTTTAGTTATACCCCTGTACAGACCTGGAGTTAAATCCCATTGTAATTATGCAAGTTGTCATTAAATGCAACCATGAGGTTAAATAAAATATTGAAAATATCGCTTTTAGCTGCAGATGCAGGAGCAGCTTGTGTTGGAAAGGATGCCTTTCCCCTGAATCCCACAGCCACACACTCAGAGATCACAGGCAAGATCCACATCAAGGTCGGCAGAACCGGCCCTTCGTGGAGTCAGAGCGCTGGATGGGTGTTGCCTGCAGCTCTGTGACGTGGCATTGCTCTTAAAAACTTGGTTAGAGTGAGAGAGAAAAGGGGAGAGAAGAGAAGATCAAGTTTACAGACGAGAGGAGGCCATTCGGCCCAACTTGCTCATTTGGTTGTCAGTAGCTTATTGATCCCAGAATCTCATCAGGCAGCTTCTTGAAGGATCCCAGCATGTCAGCTTCAACAACATTACTGGGGAGCTAGTTCCAGACTCCCACAATCCTTCTATTAGAGATAGGGGAGTGGAGAGAGCAGAGGGGGAAGGAGATTCAAGGGCAAACTTTTCCACTAGAAGTCTCTCAGCAAAGTCGAAACATGGGGGGGGGGGGGGGGGGGGGGGGGGGGGATTTTAACAAAGCGATTGTTTCGGCTAAACTCTAAGGTGATAATGTTAAGAAAGCCAATAAGCAGCAGAACAATGGATTTCAAAGCCTCGCTCAGCGCTCCTACAAAGAGTGACCGGTGAATACACAGCGAGAGCTGATCAGAACAGCTCAAAGCTGCTTCGTGCAGCTCTCCTGCAAAAAAGAACGGGGGTGGGGAGGGGGGGGGATGATTCTAGCATTTAGAAAAGATACGAGAAGTTAATGATTTTTTAGAGAGCGTTCTCTGGAATAACGAGCGCATGTTTTAGTTAGCGGAACGTCGATATCTCTCTAATAGCTGCTTCCAGAAGCCTCTACTCTCCAGTATAGTGAGCAGGCGGGTTATTGACAAGTGATTGATCCCCGCCTATCCAAACTGTTGTAGGGGAATAATTGCACAGAACCATTCCTGTACCTGTTTGTTGCTACTCTGTACTACCTTGTAAATACCTGCCCCACCTGTTCTTAATTACACCAACGGAGCTGGCTTATCAGTTGATCAGGGCGAACCCACCTTTCCATCTTGTAAATACCTGTCCCCCTTTCTCTGCTACACCAACTGAGTTGGCTCCAGCTTATTGGTTGAAAGGGAAACACTGAACACTGCTCGGGCTTCCTAACACTGATGCGTTGAGCTGTTCTCGTTTGCGTAAACTAATAAAGCTTTATATCTCTGAATACCTGGTGCAGGTGGCTCTTTTAGTTGTGGACCTGAGAAGTTCCACGACACTGTAACAATCACACCCTGCGATTAGATCAAACGCTGGGGAGATTAAACAGATACAAAAAAGCATTTTTTGCGCAGTTCTCTTGCGATCCGTTAACAGTCTGATGAGCGCAGGAACAATAAAATTACTGATTGAAGAAAGAAAGAAAGAAAGAAAGAAAGAAAGGGTTTGAGTAGCTCAGTGGTTAAACAAGAAAGAAAGAAAGATTCTCCGGAGCGAGACACACACCATCTCTTGTAGCGTCTGTGCTAGTCACTGTGTGGGCTGCCCTTGTTGTAAATGGATTCTCTCACTGACCCCGCTGTGTAAAGACAGTCTATCACATCACTGGATGCCCTGAAATCAATGGCACTGTGTCTCTGACACCATGGGAGTGAGTGAGAGACGCAGGAGGCAGAAAGAAAAAGAAAGAAAGGCACAGAGAGGAGAAGAAAAAGACCAATTTCACAGCCTGTTGCAGCCCCTCTGAAAACTCTGCACAGCACAGAAATCAATAAACTGCTTTCTTCTTAAAACACTTCATCCCGAGGGAGGAGACTTACAAAAGTTTACTTGTACAGTATTTTTTTTTTTTTTTTTTGCAATTTTCCCTCTGCTTGACTCTGTCTCTTCTAGTTTCAATAACACTGATGAAGGCACTGGAGCCCAAATGCTGGTCTGCTTGACCCAGTCTCCACTCGTCTCGGTCTCCTGTCAGAGCCTCTCTCTCTCTGGGTTGCTCACCTCGGGTCCCGTTGAAGAACAGCGTCTGTCTGTAGGGGTTCTGGATGACCACGATGGACCCGTCATAGCTCTGCAGCTTGCAATTGATCTCCGCCCGGCCGCCCTCTGTCACGGTCACGTTCTCCGCTTGCAGCGCCTGGGCCGAAACTACAAGAGAGAGAGAGAGAGAGAGGACTGAGGATCAAGCAAATCCCATGCCATTCAACCTTTTACAAGGCTACCAATCAAACCCCTAGAGCAACCCCAACCCTGGTCCAGGGGACCCCCTTGTGCGACTGCTGGTTTCCAGTCCAACCAACTTCAAATTACTTAATTGAACTGATAATGCACTTAAAATTGGACCTTTTTTTTTTTTTTTTTAATTATTTTCAGCTGCCAAAAAGTTGCCAATTCCAAATTACTTCTAAAAAATTGGTATAGTTAACTTGAAATCTCCAACCGTTTCAAAACAGTCCAATTAAGCTAATGAAGAGTTAATGAAAACCAGGTGTCCTCTCTGTCCGACTGCAGGTTTTACTACCAGCTTGATCAGCCCCAGTGTGTCTAGCTAGCAGGCTTGTTTGTTTTGCTGTCAGTACACTAGTTGTGCACTAGAGGGGGCTAGAGCCTAATAACAAAGATTTGGTTGATCTAGCCTGTGACACTGCTGTCTACAGCAGTGCAGCTAGAACTGAATTCACAGCCTCCTGAACACAGTCTCCTCAGAAACGTGAAGTCTATATTCGAGGGACTGCCACAAGCAGCGCTCAAAGACTGCCAAACTCTCAGAATAAAAAACTCTATAATCAGCAGCCCCACTACAGCCCAAATGCTGGTCTGCTTGACTCGCTCTCTTCTAGTTTCAATAACACTGATGAAGGCACTAAAAATTGAAACTAATCCAAACTGATGACTGGATCAGAAGGAACCGCTGAGCAGAAAGAAAGCCAGTCCCGCCCTCATTAATACTGAAACAAGCCAATCAATCAGCTCCAATCAGCACTGAGCAGAGGCAGCAGCTCACAACTAGCAAGAAGACAATGCAGACACTCTGAGCCGAACACCTGCACAGTAAATACAGACTCTCTGGAGATGAACTCCTGCACAGTAAATACAGACTCTCTATTCTATTCTCCTGGATCTCATCTCCTATTCTCTGTATCTGGTTCTTAATTGTTCTTGAGATGCATTTTTTGTATACAACTGGTTATTTCTTTAAAAGAAATAAATAATAATAATAATAAAAATAATAATAACAACAACTCACGCTGGTAATATTAACACCGCTCCCCCTTCAACGAAGTGCTTACGAAGGCTGTTTTAAAATCAATTCTCTGACATTCTTCAACCTCATAACAGATAATAAAGAATGAAAACACAGTCTCCCCATGGGCATTCTGTGTGTCTGTGGCAGATATATATATATAATCCACACACACCTTGAGCCCAGAACAGAGATCAAAGGCAAAGTAATTACACTGGATAGACTCTGGCTAATCTAGTGAACACAGAGCGAGGAGAGGGAAAACACAACATGCTAAACAGAGCAGAGAAGAGAGAAAGAGCGAGGGAGAGAGAAACAGAGAGAGAAAGAGAGAGAGAGCGCTCTACACTAATTATAAAATGAGTTTTCCTTCAGATGTAATAAAATAAATACAAGCCCACTACACTGCAGTGGAAACTGCAGGGCTGCTGAGGGGAGATTACGAGGGTGAGCCCGCTCTCTTCATAAAGCACGCTGCGTGATCAACCAGGACCGGCTTCTCAAACTGACCAACAGCAGCAGAAATCTCTCACTGCTCTCTTCATAAAGCACGCTGCGTGATCAACCAGGACCGGCTTCTCAAACTGACCAACAGCAGCAGAAATCTCTCACTGCTCTCTTCATAAAGCACGCTACGTGATCAACCAGGACCGGCTTCTCAAACTGACCAACAGCAGCAGAAATCTCTCACTGCTCTCTTCAGAAAGTACGCTACGTGATCAACCAGGACCGGCTTCTCAAACTGACCAACAGCAGCAGAAATCTCTCACTGCTCTCTTCAGAAAGCACGCTACGTGATCAACCAGGATCGGCTTCTCAAACTGACCAACAGCAGCAGAAATCTCTCACTGCTCTCTTCATAAAGCACGCTGCGTGATCAACCAGGACCGGCTTCTCAAACTGACCAACAGCAGCAGAAATCTCTCACTGCTCTCTTCATAAAGCACGCTACGTGATCAACCAGGACCGGCTTCTCAAACTGACCAACAGCAGCAGAAATCTCTCACTGCTCTCTTCATAAAGCACGCTACGTGATCAACCAGGACCGGCTTCTCAAACTGACCAACAGCAGCAGAAATCTCTCACTGCTCTCTTCATAAAGCACGCTACGTGATCAACCAGGACCGGCTTCTCAAACTGCCCCTATTAACAACACCACCGCCACCACCAACACCAGCAGAAGAACTCACTGCTCGGTTTACTTCAAACTAATATACTCACATGCCAGACAGCAACAGGCGATCACAACCCAGCATCCCAGTCCAATACGAGAGACAGGACCTCTGCCCATCTCTGCCTGGCCAATACGAGACACAGAACCTCTGCCCATCTCTACCAGTCCAATACAAGAGACACGACCTGTGTGCACCTCTACCAGTCCAATACGAGAGAAATCTCTACGGACCCCAGCACCAAGCTCGCTGAACACAGGCTGGGCTGAGGGCGCTCCCTATTGCAGAGTGGGTGTGCGAGAATTAGGAGAATTTGTCTTTGTTCTAAAAGCACAGAGACGCATTGTCTCATCCTTCAGCGCAGAAAATTTACACGAAAATTGGAAATCTGAAAAGAGAGCGCTGACCAGGCACTTTACACAGCAGCTTATTAACAGCATGATCACCAGTGCCCCTTAGCACAGAGACACAGCCACGGAGACAGAGACAAGAGACACAGACACACAGAGACAGCCAGCCGGCTCCACTCCTGTGTGGTTCACACTGTCCGGAAGACAGCAGGACTGGGAGAGCGTGTTAATTAGGGGGTAGCGCTAATGACTAACGAGCACACGCTGCTAACGAGCGGAACCTCAACAGCCATCTCATTAGGAGGAGCCGAGGGAGAGTTTAAAAAGCGAGAGCGTTACCCAGAGCTTTCAAACCCATTTCCTCACTTCCCATCAGCGGCAGCAGCAGCTTTATCACTGGCCTCCCTTTAGAGGAGTGCTGCTCACGGCCTTAAAAAAAAAAAATAAAATAAGGCATTTTTATTAGCAGTAGAGCTCCCTGCTCTCCCCCCGCGCTCTCCCTCCCGCTCTCCCGTCTCTCTTATATTACTTCATTAATGGAAGCACAGTCCTGTGAATGCCTCAACAGTTCTGGGGGGGGGGGGGGGGGGGGGGGTGACTCTTCTGAAACGAAAGATCAGGGTTGTGTTAACTGCCCATTGCACTGAGCGATATCACCAGACCAGGGCACAGGTCTGACCTCAAACCAACAGGTGAGAGGAGAGGATAGGAGAGGAGGAGAGGGGGGGCAAGGAGAGGAGATGAGGAGAGAAGAGAGAAGGGGCGAGGAGAGGAGAGGAGAAGAGAAGAGAGAGAGAGGCTAATTCACCAGCCTCTTGTTCCAGCCTTTCCCCTTCCTCTGGGGGCCTGGGTTCCAATCTGGGGGGGGGGGGGGGGGGGTGGGGGGGGGTGGTGTGGGGGGTGTGGGGGGGGGGGGGGCTAGGTTAATGTCAGGTGGAAAGCAGTTTCTCCTCTTCCTTTAGACTCTGTTGTGGTAGAAACGCTTCAGACAGGTTCTGACACAAGGCCTGGAGCGCGGCCTGGCCTTGCTATTGTGTAGAGCGCAGGGCTGACACTCAAACTGCATTCCTTCAGAGACACCACTGTGACACTCTGCTGCAAGAATACATACCAAACAGGAGAGGAGGAAGGAGAATAGCATGCATTCACAGAGAGAGAGAGGGAGAGAGAGAGAGAGAGAGGGTGACAGAGAGCCTATGAGAGGAGAGACAGAGAGAGTGACAGAGAGGAGAGACAGAGAGACAGTGAGAGAGAGGTAACTCTCAGTAAGCCATTCGTCTCCTCATCACAGGTTAATAATCTCCACTCTGGTGCAGCCGCTGTAGTTTAGATGTGATTCTGACCACCAGGGGGCGCGTTACAATGCCTTCAAAAATAAAACCCAGGAAAAGCTATGCCAAGAGAAATCTCAAAGCAGCTGAAGAACACATTAGCAGATTCACCCCCCCCCACCTGACACCCACGTGATCGAAATGCAAAGAGACCACTTCACATGATTGAAAACACTCCATAAAAACACAAACCTGCCAATACAAATCAATGCAGTCAAGATGCATCAAACAAACACAACTTACTACCCTGCAGACACTGAAACCCACGCAACACCATGACCGCCAGCAATGTCATTAATTACAGCATCAGGGTGTAGCGCTGTATATTAAAGACATTTCAGAGGGCTGGATCTCATCAATATCAGGGTCTAGTGCTGTATATTATAAAGACATTTCAGAGGGCTGGATCTCATCAATATCAGGGTCTAGTGCTGTATATTATAAAGACATTTCAGAGGGCTGGATCTCATCAATATCAGGGTCTAGTGCTGTATATTATAAAGACATTTCAGAGGGCTGTGTCTCATCAATATCAGGGTCTAGTGCTGTATATTATAAAGACATTTCAGAGGGCTGGATCTCATCAATATCAGGGTCTAGTGCTGTATGTTATAAAGACATTTCAGAGGGCTGGATCTCATCAATATCAGGGTCTAGTGCTGTATATTATAAAGACATTTCAGAGGGCTGGATCTCATCAATATCAGGGTCTAGTGCTGTATATTATAAAGACATTTCAGAGGGCTGGATCTCATCAATATCAGGGTCTAGTGCTGTATGTTATAAAGACATTTCAGAGGGCTGTGTCTCATCAATATCAGGGTCTAGCGCTGTATATTATAAAGACATTTCAGAGGGCTGTGTCTCATCAATATCAGGGTCTAGCGCTGTATATTATAAAGACATTTCAGAGGGCTGGATCTCATCAATATCAGGGTCTAGCGCTGTATATTATAAAGACATTTCAGAGGGCTGGATCTCATCAATATCAGGGTCTAGTGCTGTATATTATAAAGACATTTCAGAGGGCTGGATCTCATCAATATCAGGGTCTAGCGCTGTATATTAAGACAGGCAGATTAGATAGATATCTCTTAATAAATTCAATGACAAGCTATTTCACTTCATTTGTCCTTGAATTTAGTTTCCCTGCAGCCTGGTAGAAATCTTCAAGTACAATCTTTGAGATTCATGAGAACTTATTGATAAAAATCACTAAAGCTTGTGCCTTTTCATTTAAAACAACCGAGTCCACAACGTAACTGCAGGAAGAGACAACTAGAAAACATAGGAGACACGCACACGCGTGAACACACTCTCTAACACGACTAATAGGAGGTTCCCGGTATTCTCGCTCAATGGAAACGGTCGTTAACGGACTCGAGCTAATTACAGAGAGTGCTCATTAATATCCTGGCTGATCTGTACTTCATCAAAACTAGAGCTCCTCTCCAGAGGGCTACAACTGATTAGTATTGTTCTGCAGAGAGAGAGAGTAGGGATGGAGATTAGACTCCTGTTGCTTAGCAGTTTCACCCCCTCCCTGGTTTTACTATGAGCTTGATTAGCCGTGGTAAGATTAGCCTCCTGTTGCTTACATTTTTCACCTCACATCATCTCGCGTGACCCCCTCCCTGTTTTACTATGGGGTTGGATTAGCCGTGGTTGTGTGCAGGTAGAGTCCGCCCCCCCCTCAGCTCCAGCTTCTCCACCACGCAGTCGGGGGACATTCTTCCGGCCGTGCGAAATGTCGACAGTGAACCCTTGTAGACGCTACGGGAGGGGGCGATTATCCCCGAGCACGCATACAGCGCTGCTATTGGCTCAGGAACACGTTCTGCGATGCCCTCCCCGAAGGGCTCTCTTGTGAAGACAGCTCAGATACAGGCAGATGCCTAGGAGCGCTAATCAAGCTGTCACTGAGACACACACAGGCACAGAGACACACAGTCACAGGCACAGAGACACACACACCGGCACAGGCACAGAGACAGAGACACACAGGCACAGAGACACACACGCACAGGCACAGAGACACACACGCACAGGCACAGAGACACAGGAGATTTCAGAGGCTGGGTCACAACAAGAATAGTGTATACACAAAGACCGATTGATCAGCCGATAGCTGCCTCTTCTGATAATCAGCAACTGTGCTCCTCACACAGGATGTGTGCAGAATACTAACGAGAGGAGCATGGGGTCTAGTGAGAAAACACAGGGAGAGGAGCGCTCCGACACACACACAAGGAGAGGAGCGCTCCGACACACACACACAGGGAGAGGAGCGCTCTGGACACACACACACACAGGGCGAGGAGCGCTCTGACACACACACACACACACAGGGCGAGGAGCGCTCTGACACACACACAGGGAGAGGAGCGCTCCGACACACACACACAGGGAGAGGAGCGCTCCGACACACACACACACACAGGGAGAGGAGCGCTCTGACACACACACACACACACACACACACACACACACAGGGCGAGGAGCGCTCTGACACACACACACACACACACACACACACACACACACACACACACACACACACACACAGCGCTCTGACACACACACACACACACACACACACACACACACACACACACACACACAGGGCTAGGAGCGCTCTGACACACACACACACACTTGACTCCTCGCGAGCTCGCTCCACACACACACACACACACACACACACACCCGCTCTCGCTAGCGTCTCTGACACACACACACACACACACACACACACACACACACAGGGCGAGGAGCGCTCACACACACACACACACACACAGGGAGAGGAGCGCTCTGACACACACACACACACAGGGAGAGGAGCGCTCTGACACACACACACACACAGGGAGAGGAGCGCTCTGACACACACACACACACACAGGGAGAGGAGCGCTCTGACACACACACACAGAGAGAGGAGCGCTCCGAGACACACACACAGGGAGAGGACTGACACACACACGGAGAGGAGCGCTCTGACACACACACACACAGGGAGAGAGAGGAGCGCTCCGAGACACACACACAGAGAGAGGAGCGCTCCGAGACACACACACAGAGAGAGAGAGGAGCGCTCCGAGACACACACACAGAGAGAGGAGCGCTCCGAGACACACACACAGAGAGAGAGAGGAGCGCTCCGAGACACACACACAGAGAATCGGGTGTTCTTAAAATGGGTCAGATAGCAGATCCTCCCCCAGGATCGAGGCTCAGCAGCTGGGCAGGGATACAGCATGTCAGCACATCTGGAACAGCAGCTCGGAGAAGCAACCCAGCACTGAATCAGTGAAGAGATTGGAGAGGGGGGGGGGGGGGCGATTTCTTCTACAAGACAAACCGCTTTCTAAGCCACTGCCTCCCAGGCAAGGGAAACGTTTTCTGCAGGTCTGATAAAAATCTACAACCCTCCACAGAGACTCAGAATCTTACCTGCACACAGCGGCTTTGCAGAAAATAGAATTCAAATCCACAGTCAACGTTTGTAAACACAGAACTTGCCTAAATATACAGAGGCACAATACAGTCAATAACAGAAGTGAATCTGTCCAGTTGACCCCCTTTCACGGTCTCTTATGGTACAAGATTCCTGTCTGTTTCCTCGCTAAGAGATGTGAATCAGTCCAGTCTCATTGTACCCCTGTCCGCCTCCTCCTCTCTCTCTCTGTGTCTTTTCTGTAAATGAATTCTTGGAGAGCAGAGCAGCATTTACAAATCATGTATCCAGCACTGAGCTCTACAGCTGCAGCTTATTGGAAACCACTCCATCTTCACTGAGAGAGAGAGAGAGAGAGAGAGACACAGCACAGAGATTACAGCCTTGCTCTCTCCCCCTCAAAACTACTTCTCTCTATCAATGCATCTATCTCTTCCCTCTCTCCCAGCAGGTTATTCTGTGTGTCATACATCTCTGAGATCGCTCTAGCAATCCCTCTCTCCTTCCTTCTCTCTCTCCCTCTGTAGATAATTTCTCTCTATCAATGCATCAATCTCTTCCCTCACTCCTGGCAGGTTATTCTGTGTGTCAAGCATCTCTGAGATCGCTCTAATCAATCTCCCTCCTTCCTGCCTCTGTCAGCCCCCCCTCCCCCCCCAAAAAAAAAACCTTAGAAAAACATGTTTTAGAAAGTGCTGTGCAACTAAATCAGAAGAGTGGAACACTCAGGAAAGAAAGTATTGTGGGTAATCGGGTTATGCAAACACACACACACGGGTGCCAGATTTATATAACCCTTTTATTATTATTATAAATGAGTCGTTTAGAAGACGCTTTTATACAAAGAGACTTAGACACCAGGGGGGTGAGCTCTGCTTCATCAACAACTGCTGCTGCTGTTGCAGAGTCTCTTCCAATAGGACCGCGTTTGTTTTGCGTCTCATTTGAATGATTTATTGGTTACAGAACCAGGCAGGGCTGGCAGGCTCGGCGCGTGGAACGCGCACCTCCACTCTGCGATCGGCAGCCCGCGAGCTCCGAGCCATCACACAGCCTGCACTGACTCTGCTCTCCTGCCTTCCGCTGCAGAGCCAGCGAGGAGGGGAGACACAGACTTCAACCCAGACTCCCATTGCACAGCAGTGTGATCCAGTCCAGGTTTTACTACCAGCTTGATCAGCCCCCAGTATGTTTAGCTAACAAGCTCAGGTGTGTCTTATTATTAAACTCCTAGTGAAAGCAGGACTGCATCACACTGCTGTGCAGCGGGAGTCTGATTAACATCCCTGTGAGAATGTCAGAATAATGACAGCGCTCTGAGAATGACATCTGTCTTTTTTTCTCCGGAGCTCGTTTTAAAAAGACAGATCTCGATGGGGGAGTAACCATAGCAACAGCAAACCCATTGGACTGGTCGCTACCTCGGAGTTTCTTTCATTAGGAGCAGGCCTGCGCTGGCAATCAGACTCCCGTTGCACAGCAGCATCACCCACTCCAGGTTTTACTGCCAGCTTGATCAGCCCCCAGTGGGCAGGCCTGCCTGAGGGATGACTCGGGTTCAGCTCCACTGTGCGTTTGTTACCCGGTCTAACATAACCAGACAAGAGAGAAACACAATTCTTCCAAACCCTCTTTCCCTCTCCCGCTCCCCCCTTCTCTCTCTCCTCGTCCCCTTTTCTCTCTATCCCTCATTCCTCATTCCTATGTCTCATCCCTCACTTTCAATTCCTTCCTCTTTTCTTAACCCTGCTTTCCCTCTCTCCCTCCCGTTTCCTTTACTTCTCATCCCTCTCTCTCACCCCCTTTGGCCCTCTCTCTGTCCCTCTCATTCCCATACGCTTTCACTCTGCGTCTCACATCACTGCTGGTCTCCATGACAACATCAGTGTTCCACTCATTTGCATGCAATTTCCATTCCACCTCTAAATATTTGACTCCAAATAAGAAACCGAACTGGGCTGCCCCCTGCCCCCCCCGCCGCGCATCAGGATCACAGATCCCCTCCTTCACTGAATTTAAAATCTAATGAAATAAAAGAATTAATCCCGCTGTGGGTAGGAATGCAGCTCTGCCTCCAACCCTCGCAGCGTTACCTGCAGTGATTCACAGCCAGCGATTCTACTGTCTGTACTGACTAATGAAAGAGAGAGAGAGACAGACAGACAGACGGAGGGAGAGACAGGGAGAGAGACTCACACACGCACTTATCAATCACAGGATTAAAATAAATCTCCCTTCATCTGAAGGTCACTACACTCTGAATATTAATGTGACTGAGCATCATTCACACAGCTTTCACTTATCAATCACAGGATTAAAATAAATCTCCCTTCATCTGAAGGTCACTACACTCTGAATATTAATGTGACTGAGCATCATTCACACAGCTTTCACTCTTGAACACACAGAATAGAGAAATAGAGAATACACCATAATACAGAGATCAATACACCATAATAGAGATCAACAGGGATGGGAATCAGACTCTGGGCTGCACAGCAGCGTGATCCAGCTCAGTTTCACTAGAGAACGATCAGGCGCTGGGCTGCAGTGTGGCGGAGTAGCTCAGTGGTTAGAGAACGAAGGCGCTGGGCTGCAGTGTGGCAGAGTAGCTCAGTGTATAGAGAACGAAGGCGCTGGGCTGCAGTGTGGCGGAGTAGCTCAGTGGTTAGAGAACGAAGGCGCTGGGCTGCAGTGTGGCGGAGTAGCTCAGTGGTTAGAGAACGAAGGCGCTGGGCTGCAGTGTGGCAGAGTAGCTCAGTGGTTAGAGAACGAAGGCGCTGGGCTGCAGTGTGGCAGAGTAGCTCAGTGGTTAGAGAACGAAGGCGCTGGGCTGCAGTGTGGCAGAGTAGCTCAGTGGTTAGAGAACGAAGGCGCTGGGCTGCAGTGTGGCAGAGTAGCTCAGTGGTTAGAGAACGAAGGCGCTGGGCTGCAGTGTGGCGGAGTAGCTCAGTGGTTAGAGAACGAAGGCGCTGGGCTGCAGTGTGGCAGAGTAGCTCAGTGGTTAGAGAACGAAGGCGCTGGGCTGCAGTGTGGCAGAGTAGCTCAGTGGTTAGAGAACGAAGGCGCTGGGCTGCAGTGTGGCAGAGTAGCTCAGTGGTTAGAGAACGAAGGCGCTGGGCTGCAGTGTGGCAGAGTAGCTCAGTGGTTAGAGAACGAAGGCGCTGGGCTGCAGTGTGAGTAGCTCAGCAGAGTAGCTCAGTGGTTAGAGAACGAAGGCGCTGGGCTGCAGTGTGGCAGAGTAGCTCAGTGGATAGAGAACGAAGGCGCTGGGCTGCAGTGTGGCAGAGTAGCTCAGTGGTTAGAGAACGAAGGCTCTGGTTAATAATCAAGCTCCATACTGGCTCATTTAATATTATCAAAGAGTCAGAGTGCCTCTGGGGATAATTACCTGGCTTCATCTCGACTGAAATACAGTCACTGTTAAACACAGACCCCACTAGGGAAATAATCAAGAGAGCTCTGCTATTAGGGGGGGGGGAGCCAGCGTCCTCAAGAGCAGCTTCACAGAATATGAACTATTAACCCTCTCCCCTCCCCTTCACTGCATCCCCTCCCCTCCCCTTCACCTCCTCAAAAGGAGAGGACTGGAATCATCGAGATCAGGAACGCAGAAAAGTTTGCTCATCAGAAATCTAGAACGACAACTCGAACAATGAAACAAAAAAGCACATTTACCCTGCAATCCCCCCACAGGGCAAACCGCTCCTTTCAAAAGGTGTTATTGATTTCCTTTGCTTGTTTAACAGAAGCCTCAAAACACCGAGCCAGCTGCTGCCTGGTGTAGAGCATGGAACCCTGGCGAGCGTTCCCACTTCCGTCGCCGTGGAGATGCACACAGCTGGGCGGTCCCTTCATCTCTTTCTATAACCGAGTTTGTCTGAGACAGAGAGACATGCCCCCGTGTCCCCAGAGCCTGACAATCGAGACCAAGTCTGCTAAATAACACTGAGAGCAGTTTCAGAGCTTCTCCAGAAATGAGGAATGTGTCACAGAGCTGTCACTCAACACGCAACAGAACAGGACTTTGCAGTGTCACACACATGCGCACGCACACGCACAGCGTGTCTGTCTCATATTACAGTACGTGTCTCGGTGCGTGTCTGTGTAAGTGTGCGTGTGTGCACGAGGCACAGATTGAAGGTATAGTGCATGGTTTATCTTGTCTGTGTGTGTGACAGAGAGAGAATTAAACTTAATTGTATTGTTTTGTTTTTTTACATCACACACACACACCCCTAAAAAATTGTAAGAGACAGACAGACAGAGCCTGCTCTACGAGACACACAAGCAAGCACTGACACAGACACACTGACACGCACACACATTGAAGCAGATTCCCATCCAGCTCCTTTTTAAAAAGAAAGATTCTACACAGTTCAGAAATGCAGCATCAAAAACACAATCGCTCTGCTAGCGAGAAAACAGCTCCCCATCCTCCACAGTGAAGCAGGGAGAGAGAGAGAGAGAGAGAGAGGGTTGAAAGGAGGTTTGTTTGTTCTCTAGCTGAGGGACTGGGCAGTTAGCCTGGCTGTGTCTTATGCAGATGAATGGGGAATGGAGGGGGGGGGGGGCACTTTCTCAAGGAGAGGAAAACAACCGAACAAGCAACTCCTGGCGAAGAGAGACTCTCGAGTGTGAAACATCACAGCTTTCTCATCACTTTCACACATTTTATTATTTTCTTTAAAATTGGCTTGGGGGGGGGTGGGAGGCCGTTGATCAGTCAAACTACAGCTCCCAGTATGCCTCTGCATCAGTGAAGGGTGATGATCAAAATGACACAGGGAAACAGAAGAGTAATTAAACAACATAACGAAACAAAACCACACAGGCTCAATAAACCAGTCAGTCAGTGCACAGCCTCCACACTTCAGACAGAGAGCCTGCCCCCAGGGTCCTCACTCCTGTAAGAATTCAGAGTCGTGTTTAGAGAGCCTGAGAGCTCAGAGCACCTGCGCACACAGGAGCAATGCAAAAAACTCTGCTCTTTCTGTGTGTGGGTTAAGGACCTAACCTACTCTTTTGTATTGTATTGTATTGTATTTGCACACAGAGGTCTTCAGTAGTTCTCTCTCCTCTCCTCCAAAAAGTGCTGATTCTGCAGCAGCAGGGTCACGTCCTTTGCTGCGCAGATGTCCACGGATACGGGCGCCTAGCAACCGCTGGAAGGAGGGGGGTGGGGGGGTGGACTCAGCAGCAGAATGCAGAGGAGATGCTAGAATGCACACGTCACTGGGAGGTAGTACCGACGCAGAACGAGACCATCAGCCACAGTTTACAGAACTCTCCATTCAGAAAAACAGCCAACACTAGACTCCTTTTCAGGGGTCTTTAATATTGTTGACACTTTTCTCATGAGAAACGGAACAGGGTTTTTTTTTGTATTGGTATTTACTTGGTCCTGGGGTTGACACAGATCAAGGCAGTAGAGCCCAAATGCTGGTCTGCTTGACTCGCTCTCTTCTAGTTTCAATAACACTGATGAAGGCACTAGAGCCCAAACGCTGGTCTGCTTGACTCGCTCTCTTCTAGTCTCAATAACACTGATGAAGGCACTAGAGCCCAAACGCTTGATGGGCTCTCATCAAGTGCAGCTTTAGTCATTTATATAACTTGACTTTCCTCTTTACAGTTCCAGATACACACGCACGCACAGGCAGCTCAGCTAATGGTTTGAATGCACCGCAGTGTCCCAAGAGCCACGTCTCTCCTCTGTGGTCCTCTCTGGTTGATGAATCTCATTGCCATGCAGGAGGGAAGCTCCGCGTTTGTCGGACAAATCCAGTAATTGAGCTCCAGGGACCCCCGGAAAACAAAGAGATGCAAAGACCTTCCTCCTCCTCTCGACCCCCCCCAGGGAACGGAGAGGAGAGCTGAGCTGAGCCGAGACACCCCACCCCCACCCCCCGGTGACACAGCTAGAAACACACAGACATGAGACACACACACACGCACTGCTCTGTCAGTAGCTGATCCCGGAGAGCTTCATTTTCCAATGCTGGTCCACGCTGGTCCGCAGTGCCAGAGCCTGCCTGCCTGTGTGGACTGCGCGACACAGAGACCCGTCTATTCCATTCACAAAGACCACTTTCAAAACCCCCAGAGACAGACACAGCATTGAAGCAGCAAGAGACAACAAACAGCAACAAGAAGAACCGTCACGATAAGAACGAGAAATCAGACAGCTGAGCAACCAGCTAATGGGGAGAGAAGGAGAGATGAAGGAGAGCACCAGCACCATCCAGCGCACTGTCGTGCGTTGCCAGCGAGCGTCAATAGATGGCGCTGGCTCTACTATGAAAAGATCTAGCCTCCGTTATATACAGATCCAGCAGGGCAGCGCAACTAGCAGCTGATCCCCTAGTCCTGAAGACAGAAACGTGCTCTGGAGGGGGCGGTCACTAGATGGCACCGGTTTCTACCTCTATAAAAAGAGAAGCTCTCTCTCATCTAGCCCATGTCACATGTTCACTGCAGGGTTTGAAGCGCAGCGCCTGAACTCCTAAAAGCATCTCCTCCAGTCTCAGCATTGCACACGCACACGCAGTCAGCTTTTTACTGCTGACATTTACCAGAAAAACTGGAAAAAAAAAAAGGAGGAGGAGGAGGAGGATCTTTCAGGCATCATTTTTTCCTCTCGCTCCAACAGCAAGAACAAAAACACAAAAATGAAATTCGAATGCAAGTGTTATAAAAGGCCTTGTGTAATAATTACTGGCAGGCTGGCGTGTGCTTGATGCCCGGGGGGAGGAGGGGGGGGGGGGGAATACAGATGGCTCTTGATGTAAAACAAAACAAATTTAAAAAAGGATGGGTGGAATCAGACGGAAAAAAGCTGGGCGTGCTTGTCCCCGTCCCCAGAGAAACATCAGTCACGGGACACATGGGGACACACACCCTCGCACCGCACGCACACACCTCTTCCCACTCCGAGAGGGGGAGGGAGAGAGAGAGGACCGGGGTAAATTCAAGTGCAATTTTCCAAAGAAGGAGAGGCTGTGAGGATGCTGTATTGTAAAGGGTCATGATTTATTTACTGCAATTAATTGTATTGCTTCAAAAAGAGACAGAGAGGGGAGTGCCCTTGTTTCCCTGCTCTCCAGGGTGCAGTACTTCACTGGATTTATAGAAATATTTTACAGCTTCTTAGCCTCTTCGCTCCAGCAGGATTCAACTACTCCTGTGCGACACCAAACAAACAAACAGTGGGAGCAGGAACAGACTAGAGAGAGAACCGAGGGCTTGGCATCGAACGAGTTGTGATAACCCCCCTCCTAGAGGCTGATGGGTTTCTAACTAACAACAGCACTTTCCTCTCAACCTAGAGAGCTTGCAGATAAAAGACAAACCCCTTCCCAGTCCGCTCAAGACCAAGCTCTCTGGTCGATATGCTGGTGTCAGCGTTACAAACCTGTCATCCCCTGTAAGTGGATCATTACAGAGCGCCAAGGCAGCGGTGTGTTGGAGCAGAGCACCGCGTCTGGACCCGAGACGATAGGGGGTAGCGAGTCACTGTGTCTCCATGAATCAGGACACGATGTGTGTGTGTGTGTGTGTGTGTCCATGCGTGCGTGTGTCCCAGTCTCTGTGTGTGTGTGTGTGTGTGTGTGTGCGTGCACGTGTCCCAGTCTCTGTATGTGTGTCCTAGTCTCTCTCTCTCTCTCTGTGTGTGTACGTGCCTATCCCCTGCCCACACTCACTCACTCACTGCCCTCTCGCTCTTACTAACCCAGTGAGGGGGGGGGGGGGGGGGGGGGGGGGGGGAGTTAGGGGCCTGATGACTAATACCTGATTATGGGAAGTCGAAAAACTGTGTGTGTGTGTGTGTGTGTGTGTGTGTGTGTGTGTGTGTGTGAACAAACAGCTTCTTAAAAACAATCAAAAACAGAGACCTGGGAGCACGGCAAAACAGAGCACTTTTAAAACAAGCGAGGCTTTCAAATCCATTCTCTCACCTCTTATCAGCGCTGGCAACATTATCACTGCCCCTCTCCACCTCTCCCTCACTGGCAACAGATATTGTAAAACACTGTGTCAAAACATTAAAAAAGGTTTAAAAAAAAAAAAAAACCCTGTCTCTTGGCACGCAGTCGAGACTAAAGCACAAGCCGGGTTTCTCTCACGACTGGCGCGGCACTCTTTCTATCACAAGACAAGAAGTCTTTATTTGGCTCAGCCCCGCGTGAGTGTGTGAAACTGGAGATCTGTGTGACAGCGCGGAGCGGGGGAGCCTGTGCGATTCCCGGGGATTGGTAAGAAAGGAACACCCAGGTTTAGGGAGAGATCTGAAAGGCCGGGAATATTCGGGATACAAGAAAAAAAAAAGGATCAAGTGCAATCCGAGAAAAATCAAGGAGTTATTGTGAACGGCATGTAGAGACAGAGAGACACAGAGACATGGAGACAGAGATACAGGAGACTGACACAGAGACAGACTGAGACAGAGACATGGAGACAGACAGACAGACAGACAGAGAGAGAGAGACACACGCAGACAGAGGCAGAGAGAGAGAGAGAGAGAGAGAGAGAGAGAGAGAGAGAGAGAGAGAGAGAGAGAGAGAGCGAGAGAGAGAGAATTTTCATTCCACAGTCTCAGCAGCCGTGAAAACGATTTATTAAAAATTAAATATTAAAAAGCGTTCAGCGCCAGGAGCCAGTGACCCAAGAGAGAGGCACTCGAGAAGCTGAGGATTTATCAGCGCTGGGACTGCCTACTTTACAGGCATGGGACTCAGACTCCCATTGCACAGCAGTGGGATCCAGTCCAGGTTTTACTACCAGCTTGATCAGCCCCCAGTGTGTCTAGGAAACCAGCTCAGCTATGTCTTACTATTAAACTCCTGGTGAAACCAGGAACCGGATCACACCGCTAGGGCCAGCGTTAGGGTTAAGAAACCCAAGAAGGAGGAGAGAGAGAGAGAGAACGGGTTTTAAGGTGGTGGTCAACGCTCCTTTAAAAAAGAGACGCTCAAAAACAGGATATTTACACAGCGTGGTTTCATTCCTCCAAATCAAAATGCCGAAACGGAGACGTTGCATGACGAGGTGTTTGAACTGCTCCTAGCTCACCGCTTTATACAGGAGGGGGAGAAGACACTGCATACAGGACTGGGAGTTTGGATCTCAGTGAAGAGAAGTGGCATTTAACAAAAACTGTTGCACAAAAGCATGTAAACAACAGTCAAACCGAAACTCAAACCACACAGAAACTTTCACTTCTGGAAAGACTTCCTGACGAAAAAATAAGGGGGATTTTCACAGTCTGCAGCAGCACCAGCAAGTCACATGAAACCAGCTTCTCTTTAGATCAATGGTAATCAGACTCCCATTGCACAGCAGAGTCACCCAGTCCAGGTTTTGCTACCAGCTTGATCAGCCCCCAGTGTGTCTAAGGAACAAGCTCAGGTGTGTCTTATTAAACTCCTAGTGAAAGCAGGACTGGATCACACACTGCTGTGCAACAGGAGTCTTAACATCTCTATGATTTGCTATGAGAGAGTGTCAATACAGAGCTCAATACAATACAGAGGCTGGTGAATAAATCCAGCGTCTCTCTCCTAGCCCCTCAGATTGGAACCCAGACCCCCAGATGAAGGTGAAAGGCAGGAATGAGAGGCT